>NC_068438.1:51607847-51700347 GCF_023373465.1 Oncorhynchus keta | reverse complement strand
CTCAGTAACTAATCTATTCCTCCTCAGTAACTCAACTATCCCCTCAGTAACTAACTATGTCCCTCTGTAACTAATCTATGTCCCCTCTGTAACAATCTATGTCCCCTCAGTAACTAATCTATGTCCCCCCTCAGTAACTCATCTATTCTCCCTCCTCAGTAACTCATCTATCCCCCTCCTCAGTAACTCATCTATTCCCTCTCCTCAGTAACTCATCTATTCCTCTCTCCTCAGTAACTCATCTATTCCCTCCTCAGTAACTCATCCACTTCTCAGTAACTCATCTATTCCCTCCTCAGTAACTCATCTATCCCCCTCAGTAACTCATCTATATCCCCCTCAGTAACTCATCTATTCCTCCTCAGTAACTCATCTATGTCCCTCCTCAGTAACTCATCTATTCCCCCTCAGTAACTCATCCATGTCCCCTCAGTAACTAATCTATTTCTCCCTCAGTAACTCATCTATTCCCCTCCCCTCCTCAGTAACTCATCTATTCCCTCTCCTCAGTAACTCATCTATCAGTCCCTCCTCAGTAACTCATCTATATCCCCCTCAGTAACTAATCTATCCCTCAGTAACTCATCTATGTCCCTCAGTAACTCATCTATGTCCTCTCAGTAAGTAATCTATCCCCTCCTCAGTAACTCATCTATCCCCTCCTCAGTAACTCATCTAGCCCTCCTCAGTAACTCATCTATTCCCTCTCTCAGTCTGTGTCTATGTCCCTCAGTAACTCATCTATTCCCTCCTCAGTAACTAATCTATTCCTCCTCAGTAACTAATCTATCCCTCAGTAAGTAATCTATTCTCCTCCTCAGTAACTCATCTATGTCCCCCCTCAGTAACTCATCTATGCCCCTCCTCAGTAACTCATCTATCCCCCTCTCTCAGCAACTCATCTATTCCCCTCCTCAGTAACTCATCTATTCCCCCTCTCAGTAACTAATCTATTTCCTCAGTAAGTAATCTATTCCCTCCTCAGTAACTCATCTATTCCCCCTCCTCAGTAACTAATCTATCCCCTCCTCAGTAACTCATCTATCCCCTCCTCAGTAACTAATCCTCTCCTCAGTAACTCTCATCTATCAGTAACTCCCCCTCAGTAACTCAATCTATTCATCCCCTCCTCAGTAACTCATCTATCCCCCCTCCTCAGTAACTAATCTATTCCCTCCTCAGTAACTCATCTATTCCCTCCTCAGTAACTCATCTATTCCCCTCCTCAGTAACTAATCTATTCCCCCTCAGTAACTCATCTATTCCCTCAGTAACTCATCTATTCCCCTCCTCAGTAACTTATCTATTCCCCTCAGTAACTCATCTATTTCCTCAGTAACTCATCTATTCCCTCTCAGTAACTCATCTATTCCCCCCTCAGTAACTCATCTATTCCCCCTCTCAGTAACTCATCTATTCCCTCTCAGTAACTCATCTATTCCCTCTCAGTAACTCATCTATCCTCAGTACCATCTACCTTTCATCTCACTTCTCATCAGTAACCATCTATCCCCTCCTCAGTAACTAATCTATTCCCCCCTCAGTAACTCATCTATTCCCTCCTCAGTAACTCATCTATTCCCCTCCTCAGTAACTAATCTATTCCCCCCTCAGTAACTCATCTATTCCCCTCAGTAACTCATCTATGTCCCCTCAGTAACTAATCTATGTCCCTCCTCAGTAACTAATCTATTCCCCTCAGTAACTAATCTATTCCCCTCCTCAGTAACTCATCTATCCTCCTCAGTAACTCATCTATTCCCCCTCCTCAGTAACTAATCTATTCCCCCCTCAGTAACTAATCTATTCCCCCTCCTCAGTAACTCATCTATTCCCCCTCCTCAGTAACTCATCTATTCCCCCTCCTCAGTAACTCATCTATTCCCGCCCCTCAGTAACTCATCTATTCCCCCTCCTCAGTAACTCATCTATTCCCCCTCAGTAACTCACCTAATCTATCACCCCCCTCAGTAAATCTATTTCAGTAATTCACCACCCCCCTCAGTAACTAATCTATCACCTCAGTAACTCATCTATGTCCCCCCCTCAGTAACTAATCTATCCCCCTCAGTAACTCATCTATGTCCCCCCTCAGTAACTCATCTATCCCCTCAGTAACTCATCTATCCCCCTCAGTAACTCATCTATGCCCCCCTCAGTAACTCATCTATCCCCTCAGTAACTAATCTATCCCTCAGTAACCATCTATCCCCCCTCCTCAGTAACTAATCTATTCCCCCTCCTCAGTCAGTAACTCATCTGTTCTCAGTAAATTCACCCTCCTCAGTAACTCATCTATTTCCCCTCCTCAGTAACTCATCTATCCCCTCAGTAACTCATCTATTCCCCCCTCCTCAGTAACTCATCTATTCCCCCCTCCTCAGTAACTCATCTATTCCCCCTCCTCAGTAACTCATCTATTCCCCCCTCCTCAGTAACTCATCTATTCCCCCCTCAGTAACTAATCTATTCCCCCTCAGTAACTAATCTATTCCCTCAGTAACTAATCAGTAACTATCCCCTCAGTAACTCATCTATTCCCCTCTCTCAGTAACTAATCTATTCCCCCTCAGTAACTAATCTATTCAGTAACCACCCTCCTCAGTAACTCATCTATTCCCCCTCCTCAGTAACTAATCTATTCCCCTCCTCAGTAACTCATCTATGTCCCCCCTCAGTAACTAATCTATTCCCCCCTCCTCAGTAACTCATCTATTCCTCCTCAGTAACTAATCTATTTCTCTCAGTAACTCATCTATTCCCTCAGTAACTAATCTATCCCCCCACCTCAGTAACTAATCTATGTCTATTCCCTCAGTAACTAATCTATCCCCCCTCAGTAACTCATTTATGTCCCCCCTCAGTAACTCATTTATGTCCCCCCTCAGTAACTCATCTATGACCCCCCTCAGTAACTCATCCCCCCCCCTCAGTAAATCTATTCCCCTCATCTATGTCCCCCCTCAGTAACTAATCTATTCCCTCCCTATTCCCTCAGTAACTAATCTATTCCCTCAGTAACTCATCTATCCTCAGTAACTCATCCCTCAGTAACTAATCTTCCCCCTCAGTAACTAATCTATTCCCCCTCAGTGCTCATCTATCCCCTCAGTAAACCATCTATGTCCCCCTCAGTAACTAATCTATTCTCCTCAGTAACTCACCTATTCCCCCCTCAGTAACTCATCTATTCCCCTCCTCAGTAACTCATCTATTCCCTCAGTAACTCATCTATTCCCCCTCAGTAACTAATCTATGTCCTCCCCTCCTCAGTAACTAATCTATTCCCCCTCAGTAACTAATCTATTCCCCCCTCCTCAGTAACTCATCTATTCCCCCTCTCAGTAACTAATCTATTCCCCCTCCTCAGTAACTAATCTATTCCCCCCTCAGTAACTCATCTATGTCCCCCTCAGTAACTCATCTATTCCCCTCAGTAACTCATCTATTCCCCCTCAGTAACTAATCTATTCCCCCTCTCAGTAACTATTCCCCTCTAATTCCCTATGTCCCCCTCAGTAACTAATCTATTCCTCAGTAACCACCCCTCAGTAGCTCATCTATTCCCCCTCAGTAACCTCATGTCCCCTCAGTAATCTATGTCCCCCTCAGTAACTAATCTATTTTTCCTCAGTAACTAATCTATTCCCCCTCAGTAACCATCTATCCCCCCCTCAGTAACTAATCTATTCCCCCCTCAGTAACTCATCTATTCCCCCCCCCCTCAGTAACTAATCTATTACCCCCCCCTCAGTAACTAATCTATGTACCTCCCCTCCTCAGTAACTAATCTATGTCCTCCCCTCAGTAACTAATCTATGTCCCCCCCTCAGTAACTAATCTATGTCCCCCCTCAGTAACTCATCTATTCCCCCCCTCAGTAACTAATCTATGTCCCCCTCAGTAACTAATCTATGTCCCCCCCTCAGTAACTAATCTATCCCCCTCAGTAACTAATCTATCCCCCCTCAGTAACTAATCTTCCCCCTCAGTAACTCATCTATGTCCCCCTCAGTAACTCATCTATGCCCCCCCCTCAGTAACTAATCCCCCCTCAGTAACTAATCTATGTCTCCCCCCTCAGTAACTAATCTATGCCCCCCTCAGTAACTCAATCCTCCCTCAGTGCTCATCCCTCCTCAGTAACTAATCTATGTCCCCCTCAGTAACTAATCTATGTCCCCTCAGTAACTCATCTATGTCCCTCAGTAACTCATCTATGTCCCCTCAGTAACTAATCTATGTCCCCTCAGTAAGTAATCTATCCCCCCTCAGTAACTAATCTATCCCCCCTCAGTAAGTAATCTATATGTCCCCTCAGTAACTGATCTATGCCCCCCTCAGTAAGTAATCTATCCCCCTCAGTAACTAATCTATTCCCCCCCTCAGTAACTAATCTATGTCCCCTCTGTAACTAATCTATGTCCCCCTCTGTAACTAATCTATGTCCCCCTCAGTAACTAATCTATTCCCCCCCTCCTCAGTAACTCATCTATTCCCCCCTCAGTAACTAATCTATGTCCCCTCAGTAACTCATCTATTCCCCCTCCTCAGTAACTCATCTATTCCCCCTCCTCAGTAACTCATCTATCCCCCCTCAGTAACTAATCTATGTCCCCACTCTGTAACTCATCTATGTCCCCCTCTGTAACTAATCTATGTCCCCCTCAGTAACTAATCTATGTCCCTCCTCAGTAACTCATCTATTCCCTCCCTCAGTAACTCATCTATCCCCCTCCTCAGTAACTCATCTATTCCCCCTCCTCAGTAACTCATCTATTCCCCCCTCCTCCTCAGTAACTCATCTATTCCCCCCCTCCTCCTCAGTAACTCATCCACCCCCCTCAGTAACTCATCTATTCCCCCTCCTCAGTAACTCATCTATCCCCCCTCCTCAGTAACTCATCTATATCCCCCTCAGTAACTCATCTATTCCCCCTCCTCAGTAACCCATCTATTCCCTCCCCCCTCCTCAGTAACTCATCTATTCCCCCTCCTCAGTAACTCATCCACCCCCCTCAGTAACTCATCTATTCCCCTCCTCAGTAACTCATCTATCCCCTCTCCCCCTCCTCAGTAACTCATCTATTCCCCCCCTCCTCAGTAACTCATCTATTCCCCTCCCCCCCCTCCTCAGTAACTCATCTATATCCCCCTCAGTAACTAATCTATCCCCCCCCTCAGTAACTCATCTATGTCCCCCTCAGTAACTCATCTATGTCCCCCTCAGTAACTCATCTATCCCCCTCCTCAGTAACTCATCTATCCCCCTCCTCAGTAACTCATCTAGCCCCCTCCTCAGTAACTCATCTAGCCCCCCCTCCTCAGTAACTCATCTATTCCCCCCTCCTCAGTAACTAATCTATCCCCCCCCTCAGTAAGTAATCTATTCCTCCCCTCCTCAGTAACTCATCTATGTCCCCCCCTCCTCAGTAACTCATCTATGCCCCCCTCCTCAGTAACTCATCTATCCCCCCTCCTCAGCAACTAATCTATTCCCCCCTCCTCAGTAACTCATCTATTCCCCCTCCTCAGTAACTAATCTATTCCCCCCTCAGTAAGTAATCTATTCCCTCCTCAGTAACTCATCTATTCCCTCAGTAACTCATCTATTCCCCCCCTCCTCAGTAACTAATCTATTCCCCCTCCTCAGTAACAAATCTATCCCCTCAGTAACTCATCTATTCCCCCTCCTCAGTAACTCATCTATTCCCCCTCCTCAGTAACTAATCTATCCCCCTCCTCAGTAACTAATCTATCCCCCTCCTCAGTAACTAATCTATGCCCCCTCAGTAAGTAATCTATTCCCCTCCTCAGTAACTAATCTACCCCCCAGTAACTAATCTATTCCCCCTCAGTAACTAATCTATTCCCCTCAGTAACTAATCTATCCCCCCAGTAACTCATCTATTCCCCCAGTAACTCATCTATTCCCCCAGTAATTAATCTATTCCCCCTCCTCAGTAACTCATCTATTTCCCCTCCTCAGTAACTAATCTATTCCCCCAGTAACTAATCTATTCCCCCCTCAGTAACTCATCTATTCCCCTCCTCAGTAACTAATCTATTCCCCCTCAGTAACTAATCTATTCCCCCTCCTCAGTAACTCATCTATTCCCCCCCTCCTCAGTAACTCATCTATTCCCCCTCCTCAGTAACTCATCTATTCCCCCTCCTCAGTAACTAATCTGTTCCCCCCCCAGTAACTAATCTATTCCCCCCTCAGTAACTAATCTATCCCCCCTCCCAGTAACTAATCTATTCCCCCCTCAGTAACTAATCTATCCCCTCAGTAACTCATCTATTCCCCTCCTCAGTAACTAATCTATTCCCCCCCCAGTAACTAATCTATTCCCCCCCTCCTCAGTAACTCATCTATTCCCCCCCTCCTCAGTAACTAATCTATTCCCCCCCTCCTCAGTAACTCATCTATTCCCGCCTCCTCAGTAACTAATCTATTCCCCCCCTCCTCAGTAACTCATCTATTCCCCCCTCCTCAGTAACTAATCTATTCCCCCCCTCCTCAGTAACTCATCTATTCCCGCCCCCCTCAGTAACTAATCTATTCCCCCCCACCTCAGTAACTAATCTATGTCCCCCACCTCAGTAACTAATCTATCCCCCCCTCAGTAACTCATTTATGTCCCCCTCAGTAACTCATTTATGTCCCCCCTCAGTAACTCATCTATGCCCTCCTCAGTAACTCATCTATGCCCCCTCAGTAACTAATCTCCCCCCCCCTCAGTAACTAATCTATCCCCCCCTCAGTAACTAATCTATCCCTCAGTAACTAATCTATCCCCTCAGTAACTAATCTATTCCCCCCTCAGTAACTAATCTATCCCCCCTCAGTAACTAATCTATCCCCCTCAGTAACTAATCTATCCCCCTCAGTAACTCATCTATCCCCCCCTCAGTAACTCATCTATGCCCCCCTCAGTAACTAATCTATGTCCCCCTCAGTAACTAATCTATCCCCCCTCAGTAACTAGTAACTAATCTATCCCCTCCTCAGTAACTCATCTATTCCCCCCTCAGTAACTAATCTGTTCCCCCCCCTCAGTAACTAATCTATTCCCCCCTCAGTAACTAATCTATTCCCCTCCTCGTAACCATCTATTCCCCCTCAGTAGCTCATCTATGCCCCCTCAGTAACTCATCTATTCCCCCTCAGTAACTAATCTATTCCCCCCCTCAGTAACTAATCTATGCCCCCTCCTCAGTAGCTCATCTATTCCCCCCTCAGTAACTAATCTAACCCCCCCTCAGTAACTAATCAATGTTTTTCCTCAGTAACTAATCTATTCCCCCTCCTCAGTAACTAATCTATCCCCCTCCTCAGTAACTAATCTATTCCCCCCTCAGTAACTAATCTATTCCCATCATCCTCCTCAGTAACTAATCTATTCCCCTCCTCAGTAACTAATCTATTACCCCCCCCCTCCTCAGTAACTCATCTATGCCCCTCCTCCCCTCAGTAACTAATCTATGCCCCCCCCACCTCAGTAACTAATCTATTCCCCTCCACCTCAGTAACTAATCTATGCCCCCCCTCCTCAGTAACTAATCTATCCCCCCAGTAACTCATCTATCCCCCCCCTCAGTAACTCATCTATCCCCCCTCAGTAACTCATCGATCCCCTCCTCAGTAGCTCATCTATTCCCCCCCCCCTCCTCAGTAACTAATCTATCCCCCCCTCCTCAGTAACTCACCTATCCCCCTCCTCGGTAACTCATCTATTCCCCTCCTCAGTAACTCATCTATTCCCCCTCCTCAGTAACTAATCTACCCTCAGTAACTATCCTATCCCCTCAGTAACTCATCTATGTCCCCCTCCTCAGTGACTCATCTATGTCCCCCCTCAGTAACTCATCTATGTCCCCCTCCTCAGTAACTAATCTATGTCCCCTCCTCAGTAACTCATCTATGCCCCTCCTCCCTCAGTAACTAATCTATGCCCCCCACCTCAGTAACTAATCTATTCCCCCTCCACCTCAGTAACTAATCTATGCCCCTCCCCTCCTCAGTAACTAATCTATCTCCCCCAGTAACTCATCTATCCCCCCTCAGTAACTCATCTATCCCCCCTCAGTAACTCATCGATCCCCCTCCTCAGTAGCTCATCTATTCCCCCCTCCTCAGTAATCTATCCCCCTCCTCAGTAACTCACCTATCCCCCCTCAGTAACTCATCTATTCCCCCTCCTCAGTAACTCATCTATTCCCCCCTCCTCAGTAACTCATCTATTCCCCCTCCTCAGTAACTAATCTACCCCCCAGTAACTAATCTATCCCCCCTCCTCAGTAACTCATCTATGTCCCCCTCCTCAGTGACTCATCTATGTCCCCCCTCAGTAACTCATCTATGTCCCCCTCCTCAGTAACTAATCTATGTCCCCCCTCAGTAACTCATCTATTCCCCCTCCTCCTCCTCAGTAACTCATCTATTCCCCCTCCTCAGTAACTAATCTATTCCCCCCCCCCTCCTCAGTAACTCATCTATTCCCCCTCCTCAGTAACTCATCTATTCCCCCCTCCTCAGTAACTCATCTATCCCCCCTCAGTAACTAATCTATTCCCCCTCCTCTGTAACTCATCTATGTCCCCCTCTTCAGTAACTCATCTATTCCCCCTCCTCCTCAGTAACTCATCTACTCCCCCCAGTAACTCATCTATCCCCCCTCACTAACTCATCTACCCCCAGTAACTAATCTATTCCCCCTCCTCAGTAACTAATCTATTCCCCCTCCTCAGTAACTCATCTATTCCCCCCAGTAACTAATCTAATCCCCCCTCAGTAACTCATCTATTCCCCCCTCAGTAACTAATCTAATCCCCCCTCAGTAACTAATCTAATCCCCCCCTCAGTAACTAATCAATGTTTTTCCCTCAGTCACTGATCTATGTCCCCCTCCTCAGTAACTAATCCCCCCCTGCTCAGTAACTAATCTATGTCCCCTCCTCAGTAACTAATCTATGCCCCCCTCCTCAGTAACTAAACTATTTACCCCCTCCTCAGTAACTAATCTATGCCCCCTCCTCAGTAACTAAACTATTTACCCCCCTCCTCAGTAACTAATCTATGTCCCCCTCCTCAGTAACTAATCTATGTTCCACCCCCACCCCTCAGTAACTAATCTATGTCCCCCCTCAGTAACTAATCTATGCCCCCCTCAGTAACTAATCCCCCCTCCTCAGTAACTAATCTATGTTCCACCCCCACCCCTCAGTAACTAATCTCCCCTCCTCAGTAACTAATCTTTGTCCCCCTCCTCAGTAACTAATCTATGTCCCCCCTCAGTAACTAATCTATGTCCCCCCCCCTCAGTAACTAATCTATGTCCCCCCCCTCAGTAACTAATCTATGTCCCCCCCTCAGTAACTAATCTATGTACCCCCCCTCCTCGGTAACTAATCTATGTACCCCCCTCAGTAACTAATCTATGTCCCCTCCCTCCTCAGTAACTAATCCCCCCTCCTCAGTAACTAATCTATGTCCCCCTCAGTAACTAATCTCCCCCCTATTACAGAGATCAGATCTTCAACCAGTCGGCAGAGCTGGTGTGCAGGGCGTATGGAGAGGTGTACACAGCCGTGACCAGCCCAGCCAACAGCTACAAGGAACCAGACAACCTGGTACCACGGTCTCCTCAGCAGGTCCAGGCTCTGCTGTCCTAACACACCCGGTCTCACCTCGGCTCTACGTGTCTCTCTGGACCCACCTGAAGACTACTCACACAGTGGTGAAGGAAGAAAGGCCAATGGCTTTTGTGAAGTGGACCGTTGCATGAAATGATTGTGTGTTAAGTTATAACCTGTGTATGTAAATAGAACTGGGAATAAATGAGCTTTAACAGGAACTCGTTGGTCTATTTTCTAATTATAAAGAGTCAAAAACAATGAACTTGCTTTTGGAGAGTGACACAAACCAGCTGAAACTAGAGCAGACAGAGAGGTGTGTTTTGGACTCTTGGTCTACTGAGTGTTTCGTCCTCTCGTTCCCGTATCGCGGCATGAATCACAGTGTCTGCCAGGAGAGAGAACAGCTCGCACTCTGGAAAAAAACAACATTTACGGTCCTGCTCCACGTGAATGGAGATTCCCACCAGCTCAGAGAAACTCTTTTACTTCTCTCTCTCGCTCTCTCTCTGTCTCTGTCTCTGTCTCTCTCTCTCTCTGTCTCTCTCTGTCTCTGTCTCTCTCTGTCTCTCTCTCTGTCTCTGTCTCTCTCTGTCTCTGTCTCTCTCTCTCTCTGTCTCTCTCTCTCTCTCTCTCTCTCTCTCTCTGTCTCTCTCTCTCTCTCTCTCTCTCTCTCTCTGTCTCTCTCTCTCTCTCTGTCTCTCTCTCTCTGTCTCTGTCTCTCTCTCTCTGTCTCTCTCTCTCTCTCTGTCTCTCTCTCTCTCTGTCTCTCTCTGTCTCTGTCTCTCTCTCTCTCTCTCTCTGTCTCTCTCTCTCTCTCTCTCTCTCTCTCTCTCTCTCTCTCTGTCTCTCTCTCTCTCTGTCTCTCTCTCTCTCTCTCTCTCTCTCTCTGTCTCTCTCTCTCTCTGCCTCTCTGTCTCTCTCTCTCCCTCTCTTTCTATCTCCCTCTTTCTTTTTCTCTCTCTCTCTCTCTTCGCTTCGGTCTCTAATCAGAAACAGATCTGTCTTTCTTCTCATTAAAACTTTTTTTTCTGTATTAAAATACACTTCAGATGCTTGTGTTTGCGGCCTCTTTTTCTCTCTCCTTCAGAAAGAGATGGTTGAATTGTACGGCCGTGGCCTCGTTGAGACTAGGACCAATCTGGGACAGGCTGAGTGCATTCTACAAGACAATGGAGCTTTCATGTGTCGATCTGTGTGTGTGTGTGTGTGTGTGTGTGTGTGTGTGTGTGTGTGTGTGTGTGTGTGTGTGTGTGTGTGTGTGTGTGTGTGTCAGAAGTCACACCATCATATAATTGCAGTGAACATGCCTGCCAGGCTCAATTTGACAGCTATATTTAGGTTGAGAAGTAGAAGAGAGAGATGATATGATGGTGATATGATATTGCATGCTGTCTATTAATAGTCAGTCTCAGGCACGTAAAAAAAAAAACACAGCTCTCAATACTATAGTGTTTCAGAGTATTGAAGGGAAGGAAGAGAAGGGAAGGGGTTGTTCTATGAGACTTGAGTGTTGGACGTATTGGCAGGGTCACTGCCTGTGTCACAGTATGTAGTAACTGTGGAATAGAGTTCCATGTAGTCATGGCGATATGTAGTACTGTGGAATAGAGTTCCATGTAGTCATGGCTCTATGTAGTAACTGTGGAATAGAGTTCCATGTAGTCATGGCTCTATGTAGTAACTGTGGAATAGAGTTCCATGTAGTCATGGCTCTATGTAGTAACTGTGGAATAGAGTTCCATGTAGTCATGGCTCTATGTAGTAACTGTGGAATAGAGTTCCATGTCGTCATGGCGATATGTAGTACTGTGGAATAGAGTTCCATGTAGTCATGGCTCTATGTAGTAACTGTGGGATAGAGTTCCATGTAGTCATGGCTCTATGTAGTAACTGTGGAATAGAGTTCCATGTCGTCATGGCGATATGTAGTACTGTGGAATAGAGTTCCATGTAGTCATGGCTCTATGTAGTAACTGTGGAATAGAGTTCCATGTAGTCATGGCGATATGTAGTAACTGTGGAATAGAGTTCCATGTAGTCATGGCGATATGTAGTAACTGTGGAATAGAGTTCCATGTAGTCATGGCGATATGTAGTAACCGTGGAATAGAGTTCCATGTCGTCATGGCTCTATGTAGTAACTGTGGAATAGAGTTCCATGTAGTCATGGCTCTATGTAGTAACTGTGGAATAGAGTTCCATGTAGTCATGGCTCTATGTAGTAACTGTGGAATAGAGTTCCATGTAGTCATGGCTCTATGTAGTACTGTGGAATAGAGTTCCATGTAGTCATGGCTCTATGTAGTAACTGTGGAATAGAGTTCCATGTAGTCATGGCTCTATGTAGTAACTGTGGAATAGAGTTCCATGTAGTCATGGCTCTATGTAGTAACTGTGGAATAGAGTTCCATGTAGTCATGGCGATATGTAGTAACTGTGGAATAGAGTTCCATGTAGTCATGGCGATATGTAGTAACTGTGGAATAGAGTTCCATGTAGTCATGGCTCTATGTAGTACTGTGGAATAGAGTTCCATGTAGTCATGACTCTATGTAGTAACTGTGGAATAGAGTTCCATGTAGTCATGGCTCTATGTAGTACTGTGGAATAGAGTTCCATGTAGTCATGGCTCTATGTAGTACTGTGGAATAGAGTTCCATGTAGTCATGGCTCTATGCAGTACTGTGGAATAGAGTTCCATGTAGTCATGGCTCTATGTAGTACTGTGGAATAGAGTTCCATGTAGTCATGGCTCTATGTAGTAACTGGAATAGAGTTCCATGTAGTCATGGCTCTATGTAGTAACTGTGGAATAGAGTTCCATGTAGTCATGGCTCTATGTAGTAACTGTGGAATAGAGTTCCATGTAGTCATGGCGATATGTAGTAACTGTGGAATAGAGTTCCATGTAGTCATGGCTCTATGTAGTACTGTGGAATA
Source organism: Oncorhynchus keta (assembly GCF_023373465.1). Classification (NCBI taxonomy): domain Eukaryota; kingdom Metazoa; phylum Chordata; class Actinopteri; order Salmoniformes; family Salmonidae; genus Oncorhynchus; species Oncorhynchus keta. Next base: position 51,687,765 of record NC_068438.1, on the reverse strand, counting down.
GAGTTCCATGTAGTCATGACTCTATGTAGTAACTGTGGAATAGAGTTCCATGTAGTCATGGCACTATGTAGTAACTGTGGAATAGAGTTCCATGTAGTCATGGCTCTATGTAGTACTGTGGAATAGAGTTCCATGTAGTCATGGCTCTATGTAGTACTGTAGAATAGAGTTCCATGTCGTCATGGCTCTATGTAGTAACTGTGGAATAGAGTTCCATGTAGTCATGGCTCTATGTAGTACTGTGGAATAGAGTTCCATGTAGTCATGGCTCTATGTAGTACTGTGGAATAGAGTTCCATGTAGTCATGGCACTATGTAGTAACTGTGGAATAGAGTTCCATGTAGTCATGGCTCTATGTAGTAACTGTGGAATAGAGTTCCATGTAGTCATGGCTCTATGTAGTACTGTGGAATAGAGTTCCATGTCGTCATGGCTCTATGTAGTAACTGTGGAATAGAGTTCCATGTAGTCATGGCTCTATGTAGTACTGTGGAATAGATTTCCATGTAGTCATGGCTCTATGTAGTACTGTGGAATAGAGTTCCATGTAGTCATGGCACTATGTAGTACTGTGGAATAGAGTTCCATGTAGTCATGGCTCTATGTAGTACTGTGGAATAGAGTTCCATGTCGTCATGGCTCTATGTAGTAACTGTGGAATAGAGTTCCATGTAGTCATGGCTCTATGTAGTAACTGTGGAATAGAGTTCCATGTAGTCATGGTGATATGTAGTAACTGTGGAATAGAGTTCCATGTAGTCATGGCGATATGTAGTACTGTGGAATAGAGTTCCATGTAGTCATGGCTCTATGTAGTAACTGTGGAATAGAGTTCCATGTCGTCATGGCTCTATGTAGTAACTGTGGAATAGAGTTCCATGTAGTCATGGCTCTATGTAGTAACTGTGGAATAGAGTTCCATGTAGTCATGGCTCTATGTAGTAACTGTGGAATAGAGTTCCATGTCTTCATGGCTCTATGTAGTAACTGTGGAATAGAGTTCCATATAGTCATGGCTCTATGTAGTAACTGTGGAATAGAGTTCCATGTAGTCATGGCTCTATGTAGTAACTGTGGAATAGAGTTCCATGTAGTCATGGCGATATGTAGTACTGTGGAATAGAGTTCCATGTAGTCATGGCACTATGTAGTAACTGTGGAATAGAGTTCCATGTAGTCATGGCTCTATGTAGTACTGTGGAATAGAGTTCCATGTAGTCATGGCACTATGTAGTAACTGTGGAATAGAGTTCCATGTAGTCATGGCTCTATGTAGTAACTGTGGAATAGAGTTCCATGTAGTCATGGCTCTATGTAGTACTGTAGAATAGAGTTCCATGTCGTCATGGCTCTATGTAGTAACTGTGGAATAGAGTTCCATGTAGTCATGGCTCTATGTAGTACTGTGGAATAGAGTTCCATGTAGTCATGGCTCTATGTAGTACTGTGGAATAGAGTTCCATGTAGTCATGGCACTATGTAGTAACTGTGGAATAGAGTTCCATGTAGTCATGGCTCTATGTAGTAACTGTGGAATAGAGTTCCATGTAGTCATGGCTCTATGTAGTACTGTGGAATAGAGTTCCATGTCGTCATGGCTCTATGTAGTAACTGTGGAATAGAGTTCCATGTAGTCATGGCTCTATGTAGTACTGTGGAATAGATTTCCATGTAGTCATGGCTCTATGTAGTACTGTGGAATAGAGTTCCATGTAGTCATGGCACTATGTAGTACTGTGGAATAGAGTTCCATGTAGTCATGGCTCTATGTAGTACTGTGGAATAGAGTTCCATGTCGTCATGGCTCTATGTAGTAACTGTGGAATAGAGTTCCATATAGTCATGGCTCTATGTAGTACTGTGGAATAGAGTTCCATGTAGTCATGTCTCTATGTAGTACTGTGGAATAGAGTTCCATGTAGTCATGGCACTATGTAGTAACTGTGGAATAAAGTTCCATGTAGTCATGGCACTATGTAGTAACTGTGGAATAAAGTTCCATGTAGTCATGGCTCTATGTAGTAACTGTGGAATAGAGTTCCATGTAGTCATGGCTCTATGTAGTACTGTGGAATAGAGTTCCATGTCGTCATGGCTCTATGTAGTAACTGTGGAATAGAGTTCCATGTAGTCATGGCTCTATGTAGTACTGTGGAATAGAGTTCCATGTAGTCATGGCTCTATGTAGTAACTGTGGAATAGAGTTCCATGTAGTCATGGCTCTATGTATTACTGTGGAATATGTCGTCATGGCTCTATGTAGTAACTGTGGAATAGAGTTCCATGTAGTCATGGCTCTATGTAGTACTGTGGAATAGAGTTCCATGTCGTCATGGCTCTATGTAGTACTGTGGAATAGAGTTCCATGTAGTCATGGCTCTATGTAGTAACTGTGGAATAGAGTTCCATGTAGTCATGGCTCTATGTAGTAACTGTGGAATAGAGTTCCATGTAGTCATGGCTCTATATAGTACTGTGTACCTCCCATAGTTTGTTCTGGACTTGGGGACTGTGAAGAGACCTCTGGTGGCATGTCTTGTGGGGTACGCATGGGTGTCTGAGCTGTGTGCCAGTAGTTTAGACAGACAGCTCGGTGTATTCAACATGTCAATACCTCCACATAAATCAAAGTAGTGATGAAGTCAATCTCTCCTCCACTTTCAACCAGGAGAGATTGACATGCATATTATTCATGTTTAGCTCTCTGTGTACATCCAAGGGCCTGCCGTGCTGCCCTGTTCTTTTCTGTAGCACCTGACTGAACACTAGTCAAGGAGCGGCAAAACCAGGGCCTGTAGGACCTGCCTTGTTGACAGTGTTAAGAAGTCAGAACATCGCTTTTTTTATAGACAGACTTCTCCCCATTTTAGCATCAATATGGGGCGGCAGGGTAGCCTAGTGGTTAGAGCGTTGGACTAGTAACCGAAAGGTTGCAAGTTCAAATCACCGAGCTGACAAGGTACAAATCTGTCGTTCTGCCCCTGAACAGGCAGTTAACCCACTGTTCCCAGGCCGTCATTGAAAATAAGAATGTGTTCTTAACTGACTTAACTGACTAGTTAAATAAAGGTAAAATAACGTGAAGTGTTACTTCAAGCAATTTATTACAAGATTTAGTTGAGGTTTAGGGTTTAGTGAACGACTTGTCCCAAATACAATGCTTTTAGTTTTATAAATATTTAGGGCTAACTTATTCCCTGCTTCCCATTCGAAAACTAACTGCAGCTCTTTGTTGAGTGTTGCAGTTATTTCAGTCACTGTAGTAGCTGACATGCATAGTGTTGAGTCATCCGCATACATAGAAACTCTGGCTTTACTCAAAGTCAGTGGCATGTCGTTAATAAAAATTTTAAAAAGCAAGGGGCCTAAGCAGCTACCTTGGGGAATTCCTTATTCGACCTGGATTATGTTGGAGAGGATTCCACACTAGCGTCCCACCTCGACTACAGCCAGTGAAAGTGCAGGGCGCCAAATTCAAAACAACAGAAATCCCATAATTAAAATTCTTCAAACATAAAAATAAAACATACAAGTATTATACACCATTTTAAAGATACACCTCTTGTAAATTCAGCCACAGTGTCCGATTTCAAATAGGCACAAGCACACCATGTGATTATGTCAGGACAGCACCTACTTCCGGCGCCGACAGAGATGGCCGCCTCGCTTCACGTTCCTAGGAAACTATGCAGTTTTTTTTTTTTTCCCCGTGTTATTTCTTACATTAGTACCCCAGGTCATCTTAGGTTTCATTACATACAGTCGAGAAGAACTACTGAGTATAAGATCAGCGTCAACTCAGCATCAGTACGGCCAAGAATATGATTTTCGCGACGCGGATCCTGTGTTCTGCCTTTCAACCAGGACAACGGAATGGATCCCAGCCGGCGACCCCCAAAAAAACGACTCCGTAAAAGAGGGAAACGAGGCGGTCTTCTGGTCAGACTCCGGAGACGGGACCATCGTGCACCACTCCCTAGCATTCTTCTCGCCAATGTCCAGTCTATTGACAACAAGGTTGATGAAATCCGAGCAAGGGTAGCATTCCAGATGGACATCAGAGACTGTAACGTTCTTTGCTTCACGGAAACATGGCTCACTGGAGAGACGCTATCGGAGGCGGTGCAGCCAGCGGGTTTCTCCACGCATCGCACCGACAGAAACAAACATCTTTCTGGTAAGAAGAGGGGCGGGGGCGTATGCATAATGGCTAACGAGACATGGTGTGATGAAAGAAACATACAGGAACTCAAATCCTTCTGTTCACCTGATTTAGAATTCCTCACAATCAAATGTCGACCACATTATCTACCAAGAGAATTCTCTTCGATTATAATCACAGCCGTATATATTCCCCCCCAAGCAGACACATCGATGGCTCTGAACGAACTTTATTTGACTCTTTGCAAACTGGAATACATTTATCCGGAGGCTGCATTCATTGTAGCTGGGGATTTTAACAAGGCTAATCTGAAAACAAGACTCCCTAAATTTTATCAGCATATATCGATTGCGCAACCAGTGGTGGAAAAACCTTGGATCATTGTTACTCTAACTTCCGCGACGCATATAAGGCCCTGCCCCGCCCTCCTTTCGGAAAAGCTGACCACGACTCCATTTTTTTTTGTTGATCCCTGCCTACAGACAGAAACTCCCACGCTGAGGTCTGTCCAACGCTGGTCCGACCAAGCTGATTCCACACTCCAAGACTGCTTCCATCACGTGGACTGGGATATGTTTTGTATTGCGTCAGATAACAACATTGACGGATACGCTGATTCGGTGTGCGAGTTCATTAGAGCGTGCGTTGAAGATGTCGTTCCCATAGCAACGATTAAAACATTCCCTAACCAGAAACTGTGGATTGATGGCAGCATTCGCGTGAAACTGAAAGCGCGGACCACTGCTTTTAATCAGGGCAAGGTGTCTGGCAACATGACCGAATACAAATAGTGCAGCTATTCCCTCCGCAAGGCTATCAAACAAGCTAAGCGTCAGTATAGAGACAAAGTAGAATCTCAATTCAACGGCTCAGACACAAGAGGTATGTGGCAGGGTCTACAGTCAATCACGGACTACAAGAAGAAAACCAGCCCAGTCACGGACCAGGATGTCTTGCTCCCAGGCAGACTAAATAACTTTTTTGCCCGCTTTGAGGACAATACAGTGCCACTGACACGGCCTGCAATGAAAACATGCGGACTCTCCTTCACTGCAGCCGAGGTGAGTAAAACATTTAAACGTGTTAACCCTCGCAAGGCTGCAGGCCCAGACGACATCCCCAGCCGCGCCCTCAGAGCATGCGCAGACCAGCTGGCCGGTGTGTTTATGGACATATTCAATCAATCCCTATACCAGTCTGCTGTTCCCACATACTTCAAGTATGCCACCATTGTTCCTGTTCCCAAGAAAGCTAAGGTAACTGAGCTAAACGACTACCGCCCCGTAGCACTCACTTCCGTCATCATGAAGTGCTTTGAGAGACTAGTCAAGGACCATATCACCTCCACCCTACCTGACACCCTAGACCCACTCCAATTTGCTTACCGCCCAAATAGGTCCACAGACGATGCAATCTCAACCACACTGCCCTAACCCATCTTGACAAGAGGAATACCTATGTGAGAATGCTGTTCATCGACTACAGCTCGGCATTCAACACCATAGTACCTTCCAAGCTCGTCATCAAGCTCGAGACCCTGGGTCTCGACCCCGCCCTGTGAAACTGGGTACTGGTGGTGAGGGTAGGCAACAACATCTCCACCCCGCTGATCCTCAACACTGGGGCCCCACAAGGGTGTGTTCTGAGCCCTCTCCTGTACTCCCTGTTCACCCACGACTGCGTGGCCACGCACGCCTCCAACTTAATCATCAAGTTTGCGGACGACACAACAGTGGTAGGCTTGATTACCAACAACGACGAGACGGCCTACAGGGAGGAGGTGAGGGCCCTCGGAGTGTGGTGTCAGGAAAATAACCTCACACTCAATTGGTCCACTCACACAGACAGCATCGTGAAGAAGGCGCAGCAGCGCCTCTTCAACCTCAGGAGGCTGAAGAAATTCGTCTTGTCACCAAAAGCACTCACAAACTACTACAGATGCACAATCGAGAGCATCCTGGCGGGCTGTATCACCGCCTGGTATGGCAACTGCTCCGCCCACAACCGTAAGGTTCTCCAGAGGGTAGTGAGGTCTGCACAACGCATCATCGGGGGCAAACTACCTGCCGTCCAGGACACCTACACCACCCGATGTTACAGGAAGGCCATAAAGATCATCAAGGACAACAACCACCCACCCCGCTATCATCCAGAAGGCGAGGTCAGTACAGGTGCATCAAAGCTGGGACCGAGAGACTGAAAAACAGCTTCTATCTCAAGGCCATCAGACTGTTAAACAGCCACCACTAACATTGAGTGGCTGCTGCCAACACACTGACACTGACTCAACTCCAGCCACTTTAATAATGGGAAATGATGTAAAATATATCACTAGCCACTTTAAACAATGCTACCTAATATAATGTTACATACCCTACATTATTCATCTCATGTGCATACGTATATACTGTACTCTATATCATCTACTGCATCCTTATGTAATACATGTATCACTAGCCACTTTAACATTTACATTTACATTTAAGTCATTTAGCAGACGCTCTTATCCAGAGCGACTTACAAATTGGTGCATACACCTTATGACAACCAGTGGAACAGCCACTTGCATCTAAATCTTGTTGGGGGTGAGAAGGATTACTTACCCTTACTTACCCTATCCTAGGTATTCCTTGAAGAGGTGGGGTTTCAGGTGTCTCCGGAAGGTGGTGATTGACTCCGCTGTCCTGGCGTCGTGAGGGAGTTTGTTCCACCATTGGGGGCCAGAGCAGCGAACAGTTTTGACTGGGCTGAGCGGGAACTGTACTTCCTCAGTGGTAGGGAGGCGAGCAGGCCAGAGGTGGATGAACGCAGTGCCCTTGTTTGGGTGTAGGGCCTGATCAGAGCCTGGAGGTACTGAGGTGCCGTTCCCCTCACAGCTCCGTAGGCAAGCACCATGGTCTTGTAGCGGATGCGAGCTTCAACTGGAAGCCAGTGGAGAGAGCGGAGGAGCGGGGTGACGTGAGAGAACTTGGGAAGGTTGAACACCAGACGGGCTGCGGCGTTCTGGATGAGTTGTAGGGGTTTAATGGCACAGGCAGGGAGCCCAGCCAACAGCGAGTTGCAGTAATCAAGACGGGAGATGACAAGTGCCTGGATTAGGACCTGCGCCGCTTCCTGTGTGAGGCAGGGTCGTACTCTGCGGATGTTGTAGAGCATGAACCTACAGGAACGGGACACCGCCTTGATGTTAGTTGAGAACGTCAGGGTGTTGTCCAGGATCACGCCAAGGTTCTTAGCGCTCTGGGAGGAGGACACAATGGAGTTGTCAACCGTGATGGCGAGATCATGGAACGGGCAGTCCTTCCCCGGGAGGAAGAGGAGCTCCGTCTTGCTGAGGTTCAGCTTGAGGTGGTGATCCGTCATCCACACTGATATGTCTGCCAGACATGCAGAGATGCGATTCGCCACCTGGTCATCAGAAGGGGGAAAGGAGAAGATTAATTGTGTGTCGTCTGCATAGCAATGATAGGAGAGACCATGTGAGGTTATGACAGAGCCAAGTGACTTGGTGTATAGCGAGAATAAGAGAGGGCCTAGAACAGAGCCCTGGGGGACACCAGTAGTGAGAGCGCGTGGTGAGGAGACAGATTCTCGCCACGCCACCTGGTAGGAGCGACCTGTCAGGTAGGACGCAATCCAAGCGTGGGCCGCGCCGGAGATGCCCAACTCGGAGAGGGTGGAGAGGAGGATCTGATGGTTCACAGTATCGAAGGCAGCCGATAGGTCTAGAAGGATGAGAGCAGAGGAGAGAGAGTTAGCTTTAGCAGTGCGGAGCGCCTCCGTGATACAGAGAAGAGCAGTCTCAGTTGAATGACTAGTCTTGAAACCTGACTGATTTGGATCAAGAAGGTCATTCTGAGAGAGATAGCGGTAGAGCTGGCCAAGGACGGCACGCTCAAGAGTTTTGGAGAGAAAAGAGAGAAGGGATACTGGTCTGTAGTTGTTGACATCGGAGGGATCGAGTGTAGGTTTTTTCAGAAGGGGTGCAACTCTCGCTCTCTTGAAGACGGGAGGGACGTAGCCAGCGGTCAGGGATGAGTTGATGAGCGAGGTGAGGTAAGGGAGAAGGTCTCCGGAAATGGTCTGGAGAAGAGAGGAGGGGATAGGGTCAAGCGGGCAGGTTGTTGGGCGGCCGGCCGTCACAAGACGCGAGATTTCATCTGGAGAGAGAGGGGAGAAAGAGGTCAGAGCATAGGGTAGGGCAGTGTGAGCAGAACCAGCGGTGTCGTTTGACTTAGCAAACGAGGATCGGATGTCATCGACCTTCTTTTCAAAATGGTTGACGAAGTCATCTGCAGAGAGGGAGGAGGGAGGGGGGATTCAGGAGGGAGGAGAAGGTGGCAAAGAGCTTCCTAGGGTTAGAGGCAGATGCTTGGAATTTAGAATGGTAGAAAGTGGCTTTAGCAGCAGAGACAGAGGAGGAAAATGTAGAGAGGAGGGAGTGAAAGGATGCCAGGTCCGCAGGAGGCGAGTTTTCCTCCATTTCCGCTCGGCTGCCCGGAGCCCTGTTCTGTGAGCTCGCAATGAGTCGTCGAGCCACGGAGCGGGAGGGGAGGACCGAGCCGGCCTGGAGGATAGGGGACATAGAGAGTCAAAGGATGCAGTAAGGGAGGAGAGGAGGGTTGAGGAGGCAGAATCAAGAGATAGGTTGGAGAAAGTTTGAGCAGAGGGAAGAGATGATAGGATGGAAGAGGAGAGAGTAGCGGGGAGAGAGAGCGAAGGTTGGGACGGCGCGATACCATCCGAGTAGGGGCAGTGTGGGAAGTGTTGGATGAGAGCGAGAGGGAAAAGGATACAAGGTAGTGGTCGGAGACTTGGAGGGGAGTTGCAATGAGGTTAGTGGAAGAACAGCATCTAGTAAAGATGAGGTCAAGCGTATTGCCTGCCTTGTGAGTAGGGGGAAGGTGAGAGGGTGAGGTCAAAAGAGGAGAGGAGTGGAAAGAAGGAGGCAGAGAGGAATGAGTCAAAGGTAGACGTGGGGAGGTTAAAGTCGCCCAGAACTGTGAGAGGTGAGCCGTCCTCAGGAAAGGAGCTTATCAAGGCATCAAGCTCATTGATGAACTCTCCGAGGGAACCTGGAGGGCGATAAATGATAAGGATGTTAAGCTTGAAAGGGCTGGTAACTGTGACAGCATGGAATTCAAAGGAGGCAATAGACAGATGGGTAAGGGGAGAAAGAGAGAAAGACCACTTGGGAGAGATGAGGATCCCGGTGCCACCACCCCGCTGACCAGAAGCTCTCGGGGTGTGCGAGAACACGTGGGCGGACGAGGAGAGAGCAGTAGGAGTAGCAGTGTTATCTGTGGTGATCCATGTTTCCGTCAGTGCCAAGAAGTCAAGGGACTGGAGGGAGGCATAGGCTGAGATGATCTCTGCCTTGTTGGCCGCAGATCGGCAGTTCCAGAGGCTACCGGAGACCTGGAACTCCACGTGGGTCGTACGCGCTGGGACCACCAGATTAGGGTGGTCGCGGCCACGCGGTGTGGAGCGTTTGTATGGTCTGTGCAGAGAGGAGAGAACAGGGATAGACAGACACATAGTTGACAGGCTACAGAAAAGGCTACGCTAATGCAAGGAAATTGGAATGACAAGTGGACTACACGTCTCGAATGTTCAGAAAGTTAAGCTTACGTAGCAAGAATCTTATTGACTAAAATTATTAAAATGATACAGTACTGCTAAAGTAGGCTAGCTGGCAGTAGCTGCGTTGTTGGCACTACACTAATCAAGTCGTTCCGTTGAGTGTAATAATTTCTACAGTGATGCTATTCGGGGGCTAGCTGGCTAGCTAGCAGTGTTGTTTACGTTACGTTGAGTTAAAAGAAGGACAATAGCTGGCTAGCTAACCTAGGAAATCGGTCTAGACTACACAATTATCTTTGAAACAAAGACGGCTATGTAGCTAGCTATGTAGCTAGCTACGATCAAACAAATCAAACCGTTGTACTGTAATGAAATGAAAATGTGATACTCCCTGACCGGTGATTGAATTCAAATCAGTAGACGTGTGGTGACGTTGGCTAGCTGTTAGCTGTAGCTGTTGGCTAGCTAGCAGAGTCTCCTACGTTAAGGACGACAAATAGCTGGCTAGCGAACCTCAGTGAATTAAGATAATCACTCCAAGGCTACACACACTAAACTACGCAATTATCTTGGAAACAAAGACAGCTATGTAGCTAGCTAACACTGAACTAATCAAGTCGTACAGTTGAGTGAATAGCACTACAGTGATGCTAATCTGTGTGCGTTAGCTAGCGTTGCTAGCTCCTGGGCGAATAGCAGTGAAGGCTACGTTAGGGCGACGAAATACGATAATTATGCAATTATCTCTGATACAAGGACGGCTATGTAGCTAGCTAAGATTATGTAGCTAGCTAACAGTAAACTAATCAAGTCGTACAGTTGAGTGAATAGCACTACAGTGATGCTAATCTGTGTGCGTTAGCTAGCGTTAGCTAGCTCCTGGGCGAATAGCAGTGAAGGCTACGTTAGGGCGACGAAATACGATAATTATGCAATTATCTCTGATACAAGGACGGCTATGTAGCTAGCTAAGAAGAATTGCTAAGATTAGACAAATCAACCGTTGTACTATAATGAAATGTAATGAAAAAGTTATACAACCTGCAGAGCGAAGTGCGAATGCGACCGCTCGCTCCAACCGGAACCACTTTGTTTACATACTCATCTCATATGTATATACTGTACTCTATACCATCTACTGTATCTTGCCTATGCTGCTCTGTACCATCACTCATTCATATATCTTTATGTACATATTCTTTATCCCCATACACTGTGTATAAGAGTAGTTTTGGAATTGTTAGTTAGATTACTTGTTGGTTATTACTGCATTGTCGGAACTAGAAGCACAAGCATTTCACTACACTCGCATTAACATCTGCTAACCATGTGTATGTGACAAATACATTTTGATTTGATTTGATTAGTCACAGAAAACCATACAGCCATTTTCCAGCCAAGGAGAGGACTCACAAAAGTCAGAAATAGCGATTAAATTCATCACTAACCTTTGATCTTCATCAGATGGCACTCACAGGATTTCATTTTACACAAGTGTTTTGTTTGTATAATGTTAATCTTTATGTCCAAAAACCTCATTTGAAATTGGTGTGTTATGTTCAGAAATGCATTGTCTCAAACAAACATCCGGTGAAAGTGCAGAGAGCCACATCAAATTACAGAAATACTCATCATAAACATTGATAATCAATACAAGTGTTAAACATACGAATAAAGATAGACTTCTCCTTAACTTCTCTAGGGTAGGGGGCAGCATTCAGGATTTTGGATGAAAAGCATGCCCAAATTAAACAGCCTGCTACTCGGGCCCGGAAGATATGATATGCATATAACTGGTAGATTTGGATAGAAAACAATCTAAAGTTTCCAAAACTGTTACAATAGTGTCTGTGAGTATAACAGAACTGATTTGGCAGGAGAAAACCTGAGAAAAATCCATTCAGGAAGTAGTTTTTTTGTTTTGTAGTTTTCTATCCAATGCCATTACAGTATCCATTGACTTAGGACTCAAATTGCAGTTGCTATGCCTTCCACTAGATGTCAACAGTCTTCAGAAATTGTTTCAGGCTTGTATTCTGAAAAATGAGGGAGTAAGACCAGTCTGAATGAGTGGACCCTAACATGTCACAGAGCTTTTTCATGCGCGACCAGAGAGAGTGCATTTCTTGTTTACCTTTTATATTGACGACGTTATTGTCCGGTTGAAATATTATAGATCATTTAGGCTAAAAACAACCTGAGGCTTGAATATTAATATCGTTTGACATGTTTCTATGAACTTTACGGATACAATTTGGATTTTTTTATCTGCCTGATTTGACTGCGTTTGAGCCTGTGGATTACTGAAGAAAACGTGCAAACAAAACGGACGTTTTTGGATATAAAGAGACTTTATCGAACAGAAGGAACATTTATTGAGTAAATTAATGTCTTCTGAGTGCCACCATATGAAGATCATCAAAGGTAAGGGATTCTTTTATCTTTATTTCTGAGTTGTGTAACTCTTCTGCTTGGTTGGTTACTGTTTGTAATGATTTGTCTGCTGGGCTATGTTCTCAAATAATCGTAAGGCTTTCGCCATAAAGCATTTTTTAAATCTGACACCGTAGTTGGATTCACAAGGAGTTCATCTTTAAACCTATGTAAAATATATTTTGTTTGTGAATTTGGCGCTCTGCAATCTCACTGGATGTTGGCCAGGTGGGACGCTAGCGTCCCACATACCCTAGAGAGGTAAATGCAACCGGTGTGTCAGATTTCAAAAAGGCTTTACCGTGAAAGCACACTTTGCGATTGTTAGGTCAGCGCCTAGACCCAGAAACCCATACAGCCATTTTCCAACCAAGGAGAGTGTCACAAAAGTCAGAAATAGCATAAAAATTAATCACTTACCTTTGATGATCTTCATCTGGTGGCACTCCCAGGTCTCCGTGTTAGACAACAAATGTTCGTTTTGTTCGATAAAGTTCATCTTTATGTCCAAATTCCTCCTTTTTGTTGGTGCGTTTAGTTCAGAAATCCAAAGGCACAGTGCGCGCTCTCAACACCAAGACGAAAAGTCCAAAAAAAGTACAATAAAAGTTCGTAGAAACATGTCAAACCATGTTTGAAATCAATCCTCAGGTTGTTTTTGTCATAAATAATCAATAATATTTCAACCGGACAAAAGCTTCGTCAATGGTAAAGGTAAACAAGAAATGCTCGCTCCCTATCACGCGCTTGGTTAATGTCTGGAAATTTCCACTGTCCTCTCATTGAAAGCGGTGTATCTCCCTCAGTTTTTAGAGTAAAAGTCTTAAACAATGCCCAAAGACTGGTCACATGTAGCCATAGAGATCTTGAACTGGGTCCCAAGTCTTTGTATGGTGGATAGGCTTTCAATGGAAAAACATCCTTTCAAAATAATAGTACTTCCTGGTTGGATTGTCCTCGGGTTTTCGCCTGCCATATCAGTTCTGTTATACTCACAGACATTATTTTAAGTTTTGGAAAATTTTGTGTTTTCTATCCAAATCTACTGATTATATGCATATCCTATCTTCTGGGCCTGAGTAGCAGGCAGTTTAATTTGGGCACACTTTTCATCCAAAATTCCAAATCCTGCCCCCTACCCTAGTGAAGTTAAAGAACACCCTCTGTGTTCTGTTAGACAGGTAACTCTTTATCCACGTTATAGCAGGGGGTGTAAAGCCAGAACACTCTCTGTGTTCTGTTAGACAGGCCAGAACAGAACACTCTCTGTGTTCTGTTAGACAGGTAACTCTTTATCCACGTTATAGCAGGGGGTGTAAAGCCAGAACACTCTCTGTGTTCTGAACAGGTAACTCTTTATGTTTTTCCAGCACTCTCTGTGTTCTGTTAGACAGGTAACTCTTTATCCACGTTATAGCAGGGGGTGTAAAGCCAGAACACTCTCTGTGTTCTGTTAGACAGGTAACTCTTTATCCACGTTATAGCAGGGGGTGTAAAGCCAGAACACATATGTTTTTCCAGCAGCAGACTATGATCCATTATGTCAAAAGCTGCACTGGAGTCGAACAAGACTTGACGTGGTTGAGTGTTGGACGTATTGATGCGGCTGTGGGCATGAATGATGTGAATATCTGAAGTACTGTGGTAGTAGATGGTCTGTCTACTTGTCTATGTATTCTAGGATCTGGAGTAGTAGATTTCTGTCTTTATTTTATTTTTCATTCTTCTAGGATCTGAAGCAGTGGCTCCTTGGGAGGAGGAAGGGGAAGGACAATTCAGTAAATTTCATATAAATAGTCAAACATTTTAAAACTAAATATATTCACGTCACCAAATAATATATATATTTTTTAAACCCTGTTTTGCGATAGTCTACTGTAGCTTATGTTTGTTTTCTATCCAGATGTCTATTTTTGTACCACCAAGCGTCTATTTTTGTAGGCTTTACTGTGCAATAGGAAGTAACTAAATGCACCAAAAATGTCTCAAAGATACCTAAATGCTATTCATGATGATCCATGTACTGTATATGTATTTGTGTGAGACCGTGGTCCACACGTTGAAATGCTTAGCCTCAACACGAGGTGAAGAAGATAACCTCAACTACCAGGCCAGGATACCGCAAGTCTGCCGCTGCACAGTGATCTAGAACTTTCACTATATACAGTGGGGTAATAAAGTATTTAGTCAGCCACCAATTGTGCATGTTCTTATAGGTACACTTCAACTATGACAGACAAAATGAGAAAAAAAATCCAGAAAATCACATTGTAGGATTTTTAATGAATTTATTTGCAAATTATGGTGGAAAATAAGTATTTGGTCAATAACAAAAGTTTATCTCAATACTTTGTTATATACCCTTTGTTGGCAATGACAGAGGTCAAACGTTTTCTCTAAGTCTTCGCACACTGTTTTGGGGCTGTTGCTGGGCAACACGGACTTTCATCTCCCTCCAAAGATTTTCTATGGGGTTGAGATCTGGAGACTGGTTAGGCCACTTCAGGACCTAGAACTGCTTCTTATGAAGCCACTCCTTCGTTGCCCGGGCGGTGTGTTTGGGATCATTGTCATGCTGAAAGACACAGCCACGTTTCATCTTCAATGCCCTTGCTGGTGGTAGGCTTTGTTACTTTGGTCCCAGCTCTCTGCAGGTCATTCACTAGGTCCCTCCGTGTGGTTCTGGGATTTTTGCTCACCGTTCTTGTGATCATTTTGACCCCACGGGGTGAGATCTTGCGTGGAGCCCCAGATCGAGGGAGATTATCAGTGGTCTTGTATGTCTTCCATTTCCTAATAATTGCTCCCACGGTTGATTTCTTCAAACCAAGCTGCTTACCTATTGCAGATTCAGTCTTCCCAGCCTGGTGCAGGTCTAGAATTTTGTTTCTGGTGTCCTTTGACAGCTCTTTGGTCTTGGCCATAGTGGAGTTTGGAGTGTGACTGTTTGAGGTTGTGGACAGGTGTCTTTTATACTGATAACAAGTTCAAACAGGTGCCATTAATACAGGTAACGAGTGGAGGACAGAGGAGCCTCTTAAAGAAGAAGTTACAGGTCTGTGTGAGCCAGAAATCTTGCTTGTTTGTAGGTGACCAAATACTTATTTTCCACCATAATTTGCAAATAAATTCATTAAAAATCCTACAATGTGATTTCTTTCTCATTTTGTCTGTCATAGTTGAAGTGTACCTATGATGAAAATTACAGGCCTCTCGTCTTTTTAAGTGGGAGAACTTGCACAATTGGTGGCTGACTTGTTTGCACCACTGTATGTGTCTTACGCATTTAACCCAACCCCTCTGAATCAGAGAGGTGCGGGGGGGGGGCTGCCTTAATCAACATCCACGTCTTCGACACCCTGGGGAACAGTGGGTTAACTGCCTTGTTCAGGGGCAGAACCTCAAATTTTTACCTTGTCAGCTCGGGGATTAGATCCAGCAACCTTTCAGTTACTGGCCCAATGCTCTAACCACTAGGCTACCTGCCGCCCTACTGGTACAGCTGATTAGCTGTCTTATATCATATGTCGAGAAAAACAATTCTAAATTACTTATCCTGCTCCGCTCATCACCATTGGAGACCGGACAACTAAGGAGGACATTGTGACCTCTGGTGGACAAGCAGAGCCCCTTCCCATAGAAGGATTGATTGGTTTCAACAGAGAGACGACGAGCAAAGACATCTACACGTAAATGCATTTGCTTTTCTTACCCAAAAACGTGCGGTGTCTCATGTAAGTGTGTATGTGTATTCTGTGTTATTATTTAGTTAGTAAATAAACAATTAATTTAACATTTCTGTAGAACTGAATCATCAGAAAAGGCTGGGGTTCTTGCGTGTTCAAGAAGGCTGTGACGTTCAGAATGAGACTGATATGAGGTAATGATTAATAAATGACTTATCGATATGTCTTATATCATCTTGAGATTAGTTAGTAACTCATTAAACAACTTCTTCCGTGGTGCCCCAAATTCCCTGCTGTCTCCCACCCTGTCTCCTTGCTGTGTCTCCCTCCGTGTCTCCTTGCCGTGTCTCCCTCCGTGTCTCCCTGCTGTGTCTCCCTCCGTGTCTCCCTGCTGTGTCTCCCTCCGTGTCGCCCTGCTGTCTCCCTCCTTCTCTCCCTGCTGTGTCTCCCACCGTGTCTCCCTCCTTCTCTCCCTCCTGTGTCTCCCTCCGTGTCTCCCTCCGTGTCTCCCTCCTGTGTCTCCCTCCTTCTCTCCCTCCTGTGTCTCCCTCCGTGTCTCCCTGCTGTCTCCCTCCGTGTCTCCCTCCCTCCCTCCGTGTCTCCCTCCGTGTCTCCTGCGTGTCTCCCTCCGTGTCTCCCTGCTGTCTCCCTCCGTGTCTCCCTGCTGTCTCCTGCTGTCTCCCTCCGTGTCTCCCTCCGTGTCTCCCTGCTGTCTCCCTCCGTGTCTCCCTGCTGTCTCCCTCCGTGTCTCCCCCTCCTCCGTGTCTCTCCCTCCCTGCTGTCTCCTGCTGTCTCCTGCTGTGTCTCCCTCCGTGTCTCCCTGCTGTGTCTCCCTCCGTGTCTCCCTGCTGTCTCCCTGCGTGTCTCCCTGCTGTGTCTCCCTGCTGTGTCTCCTCCGTGTCTCCTCCGTGTCTCCCTCCTGTGTCTCCCTGCTCCCTGCTGTGTCTCCCTGCTGTGTCTCCCTCCGTGTCTCCCTCCGTGTCTCCCTCCGTGTCTCCCTCCGTGTCTCCCTGCTGTGTCTCCCTCCGTGTCTCCCTGCTGTGTCTCCCTGCTGTGTCTCCCTCCGTGTCTCCCTCCGTGTCTCCCTGCTGTCTCCCTCCTTGTCTCCCTCCGTGTCTCCCTGCTGTCTCCCTGTCTCCCTGTGTCTCCCTCCGTGTCTCCCTGCTGTGTCTCCCTCCGTGTCTCCCTGCTGTCTCCCTCCGTGTCTCCCTGCTGTCCCTCCGTGTCTCCCTGCTGTGTCTCCCTCCGTGTCTCCCTGCTGTCTCCCTCCGTGTCTCCCTGCTGTCTCCCTCCGTGTCTCCCTGCTGTCTCCCTCCGTGTCTCCCTGCTGTGTCTCCCTCCGTGTCTCCCTCCGTGTCTCCCTGCTGTCTCCCTCCGTGTCTCCCTCCGTGTCTCCCTGCTGTGTCTCCCTCCGTGTCTCCTGCTGTGTCTCCCTCCGTGTCTCCCTGCTGTGTCTCCCTCCGTGTCTCCCCTCTGTCTCCCTCCGTGTCTCCCTGCTGTCTCCCTCCGTGTCTCCCTCCGTGTCTCCCTGCGTGTCTCCCTGCTGTGTCTCCCTCCGTGTCTCCCTGCTGTGTCTCCCTCCGTGTCTCCCTGCTGTGTCTCCCTCCATGTCTCCCTCCGTGTCTCCCTGCTGTGTCTCCCTCCATGTCTCCCTGCTGTGTCTCCCTCCTAATCTCCCTGCTGTCTCCCTGCTGTGTCTCCCACCTAATCTCCCCTGTGTCTCCCTCCTAATCTCCCTGCTGTGTCTCCCTCCGTGTCTCCCTCCGTGTCTCCCTCCGTGTCTCCCTGCTGTGTCTCCCTGCTGTGTCTCCCTCCGTGTCTCCCTGCTGTGTCTCCCTCCGTGTCTCCCTGCTGTGTCTCCCTCCGTGTCTCCCTGCTGTGTCTCCCTGCTGTGTCTCCCTCCGTGTCTCCCTCCGTGTCTCCCTGCTGTGTCTCCTGCTGTGTCTCCCTCCGTGTCTCCCTGCTGTGTCTCCCTCCGTGTCTCCCTGCTGTGTCTCCCTCCGTGTCTCCCTGCTGTGTCTCCCTCCGTGTCTCCCCCTGTCTCCCTGTCTCCCCTCCGTGTCTCCCTGCTGTCTCCCTGCCCTCCCTCCGTGTCTCCCTGCTGTGTCTCCCCCTGTCTCCCTGCTGTCTCCCTCCGTGTCTCCCTGCTGTCTCCCTCCGTGTCTCCCTGCTGTGTCTCCCTCCGTGTCTCCCTGCTGTCTCCCTGTGTCCCTCCGTGTCTCCCTGCTGTCTCCTCCTGTCTCCCTCCGTGTCTCCCTGCTGTGTCTCTCTCCCTCCTGCGTGTCTCCCTGCTGTGTCTCTCTCCGTGTCTCCCTGCTGTGTCTCCTGCTGTGTCTCCCTCCGTGTCTCCTCCTGTCTCCCTGTGTCTCCTGCTGTGTCCCTCCGTGTCTCCCTGCTGTCTCCCTGCTGTGTCTCCCTCCGTGTCTCCCTCCGTGTCTCCCTCCGTGTCTCCCTGCTGTCTCCCTGCTGTCTCCCTCCGTGTCTCCCTGCTGTCTCCTGCTGTCTCCCTGTGTCTCCCTGCTGTGTCTCCGTGTCTCCCTGTGTCTCCCTCCGTGTCTCCCTGCTGTCTCCCTGCTGTGTCTCCCTCCGTGTCTCCCTCCGTGTCTCCCTCCGTGTCTCCCTGCTGTGTCTCCTCCGTGTCTCCCTGCTGTCTCCCTCCGTGTCTCCCTGCTGTGTCTCCCTCCTGTGTCTCCCCTGTCTCCCTGCTGTCTGCCTCCGTGTCTCCCTGCTGTCTCCCTCCGTGTCTCCCTGTGTCTCCCTCCGTGTCTCCCTCCGTCTCTCCCTCCTGTGTCTCCCTCCTGTGTCTCCCCTGTCTCCCTGTGTCTGCCTCCGTGTCTCCCTGCTGTCTCCCTCCGTGTCTCCCTGCTGTGTCTCCTCCGTGTCTCCCTGCTGTGTCTCCCTGCTGTGTCTCCCTCCGTGTCTCCCTCCGTGTCTCCCTCCGTCTCTCCCTGCTGTGTCTCCCTCCTGTGTCTCCCTCCTGTGTCTCCCTCCTGTGTCTCCCTCCGTGTCTCCCTCCGTTTCTCCCTCCTGTGTCTCCCCTGTGTCTCCCTGCTGTGTCTCCCTCCGTGTCTCCCTGCTGTGTCTCCCTCCGTGTCTCCCTGCTGTGTCTCCCTCCGTGTCTCCTGCTGTGTCTCCCTCCTGCTGTGTCTCCCTCCGTGTCTCCCGTGTCTCCCTGCTGTCTCCCTGTGTCTCCCTCCGTGTCTCCCTGCTGTGTCTCCCTCCGTGTCTCCCTCTGTCTCCTCCTGCTGTCTCCCTCCGTGTCTCCCTGCTGTGTCTCCCTCCGTGTCTCCCTGCTGTGTCTCCCTGCGTGTCTCCCTCCGTGTCTCCCTGCTGTCTCCCTCCGTGTCTCCCTCCGTGTCTCCCTGCTGTGTCTCTCTCCGTGTCTCCCTGTGTCTCCCTGCTGTGTCTCTCTCCGTGTCTCCCTGCTGTGTCTCCCTGCTGTGTCTCCCTCCGTGTCTCCCTCCTGTGTCTCCCTCCGTGTCTCCCTGCTGTGTCTCCCTCCGTGTCTCCCTGCTGTCTCCCTGCTGTGTCTCCCTCCGTGTCTCCCTCCGTGTCTCCCTCCGTGTCTCCCCTGTCTCCCTGCTGTCTCCCTCCGTGTCTCCCTGCTGTCTCCCTGCTCCGTGTCTCCCTCCGTGTCTCCCTGCTGTGTCTCTCTCCGTGTCTCCCTGCTGTCTCCCTCCGTGTCTCCCTGCTGTCTCCTGCTGTCTCCCTCTGTGTCTCCCTCCTGTGTCTCCCTGCTGTCTCCCTGCTGTCTGCCTCCGTGTCTCCCTGCTGTCTCCTCCGTGTCTCCCTCCGTGTCTCCCTCCGTGTCTCCCTCCGTCTCTCCCTCCTGTGTCTCCCTCCTGTGTCTCCCTGCTGTCTCCTGCTGTCTGCCTCCGTGTCTCCCCTGTCTCCCTCCGTGTCTCCCTGCTGTGTCTCCCTCCGTGTCTCCCTGCTGTGTCTCCTGCTGTGTCTCCCTCCGTGTCTCCCTCCGTGTCTCCCTCCGTCTCTCCCTGCTGTGTCTCCCTCCTGTGTCTCCCTCCTGTGTCTCCCTCCTGTGTCTCCCTCCGTGTCTCCCTCCGTCTCTCCCTCCTGTGTCTCCTGCTGTGTCTCCCTGCTGTGTCTCCCTCCGTGTCCCTGCTGTGTCTCCCTCCGTGTCTCCCTGCTGTGTCTCCCTCCGTGTCTCCCTGCTGTGTCTCCCTCCGTGTCTCCCTCCGTGTCTCCCTGCTGTCTCCCTCCTTGTCTCCCTGCTGTCTCCCTGCTGTCTCCCTGCTGTCTCCCTCCGTGTCTCCCTGCTGTGTCTCCCTCCGTGTCTCCCTGCTGTGCCTCCCTCCGTGTCTCCCTGCTGTCTCCCTCCGTGTCTCCCTGCTGTGTCTCCCTCCGTGTCTCCCTGCTGTCTCCCTCCGTGTCTCCCTCCGTGTCTCCCTGCTGTCTCCCTCCGTGTCTCCCTCCGTGTCTCCCTGCTGTGTCTCCCTCCGTGTCTCCCTGCTGTGTCTCCCTGCTGTGTCTCCCTCCGTGTCTCCCTGCTGTGTCTCCCTGCTGTGTCTCCCTCCGTGTCTCCCTGCTGTGTCTCCCTCCGTGTCTCCCTGCTGTGTCTCCCTCCGTGTCTCCCTGCGTGTCTCCCTGCTGTGTCTCCCTCCGTGTCTCCCTCCGTGTCTCCCTCCGTGTCTCCCTGCTGTCTCCTGCTGTCTCCCTCCGTGTCTCCCTGCTGTCTCCCTGCTGTCTCCCTCCGTGTCTCCCTCCGTGTCTCCCTGCTGTGTCTCTCTCCGTGTCTCCCTGCTGTCTCCCTCCGTGTCTCCCTGCTGTCTCCCTGCTGTCTCCCTCCGTGTCTCCCTCCGTGTCTCCCTCCGTGTCTCCCTCCGTGTCTCCCTGCTGTGTCTCCCTCCGTGTCTCCCTGCTGTCTCCCTCCGTGTCTCCCTGCTGTGTCTCCCTCCTGTGTCTCCCTGCTGTCTCCCTGCTGTCTGCCCCGTGTCTCCCTGCTGTCTCCCTCCGTGTCTCCCTCCGTGTCTCCCTCCGTCTCTCCCTCCTGTGTCTCCCTCCTGTGTCTCCCTGCTGTCTCCCTGCTGTCTGCCTCCGTGTCTCCCTGCTGTCTCCCTCCGTGTCTCCCTGCTGTGTCTCCCCTCCGTGTCTCCCTGCTGTGTCTCCCTGCTGTGTCTCCTCCGTGTCTCCCTCCGTGTCTCCCTCCGTCTCTCCCTGCTGTGTCTCCTCCTGTGTCTCCCTCCTGTGTCTCCCTCCTGTGTCTCCCTCCGTGTCTCCCTCCGTCTCTCCCTCCTGTGTCTCCCTCCATGTCTCCCTGCTGTGTCTCCCTGCTGTCTCCCTCCGTGTCTCCCTGCTGTCTCCCCTCCGTGTCTCCCTGCTGTGTCTCCCTGCTGTGTCTCCCTCCGTGTCTCCCTGCTGTGTCTCCCTGCTGTCTGCCTCCGTGTCTCCTGCTGTCTCCCTCCGTGTCTCCCTCCGTGTCTCCCTGCTGTCTCCCTCCGTGTCTCCCTGCTGTCTCCCTCCGTGTCTCCCTCCGTGTCTCCCTGCGTGTCTCCCTGCTGTGTCTCCCTCCATGTCTCCCTGCTGTGTCTCCCTCCGTGTCTCCCTGCTGTGTCTCCCTCCATGTCTCCCTGCTGTGTCTCCCTCCTAATCTCCCTGCTGTCTCCCTGCTGTGTCTCCCTCCTAATCTCCCTGCTGTCTCCCTGCTGTGTCTCCCTCTGTGTCTCCCTCCTTCTCTTCCTGCTGTATCTCTCTGTCTCCCACCTTTCTCTCTGCCTCACTGGATGTTGCTTAAATATCTCTAACCCCCCCCCAGCTCAAATATCACTGGGCAGGACATCCAGTCCAGGGGGAGGGAGGGAAGTAAGAGAAATACCAGAAAGTCACAGAGCGGAATCCAGTCAATTTCTTAGTATTATTATTATAGTATTATCACCATGGCTCTGGAGTGGGGCACTATAAAGGGACTAGAGTGGTCCGAAGTAGTGCACTAAACAGGGACTAGAGTGGTCCAAAGTAGTGCACTATACAGGGACTAGGGTGGTCCAAAGTAGTGCACTATACAGGGGCTAGGGTGGTCCAAAGTAGTGCACTATACAGGGACTAGAGTGGTCCAAAATAGTGCACTAAACAGGGACTAGAGGGGTCCAAAGTAGTGCACTATACAGGGACTAGAGTGGTCCAAAGTAGTGCACTATAAAGGGACTAGAGTGGTCCAAAGTAGTGCACTATAAAGGGACTAGGGTGGTCCAAAGTAGTGCACTATACAGGGACTAGGGTGGTCCAAAGTAGTGCACTATACAGGGACTAGGGTGGTCCAAAGTAGTGCACTATAAAGGGACTAGAGTGGTCCAAAGTAGTGCACTATACATGGACTAGGGTGGTCCAAGTAGTGCACTATACAGGGACTAGGGTGGTCCAAAGTAGTGCACTATACAGGGGGTGGTCCAAAGTAGTGCACTATAAAGGGACTAGAGTGGTCCAAAGTAGTGCACTATACAGGGACTAGGTGGTCCAAAGTAGTGCACTATAAAGGGACTAGAGTGGTCCAAAATAGTGCACTATACAGGGACTAGAGTGGTCCAAAGTAGTGCACTATAAAGGGACTAGAGTGGTCCAAAGTAGTGCACTATACAGGGACTAGAGTGGTCCAAAGTAGTGCACTATACAGGGGCTAGAGGGGTCCAAAGTAGTGCACTATACAGGGACTAGAGTGGTCCAAAGTAGTGCACTATACAGGGACTAGAGGGGTCCAAAGTAGTGCACTATACAGGGACTAGAGTGGTCCAAAGTAGTGCACTATACAGGGACTAGAGTGGTCCAAAGTAGTGCACTATACAGGGACTAGAGGGGTCCAAAATAGTGCACTATACAGGGACTAGAGTGGTCCAAAGTAGTGCACTATACAGGGACTAGAGTGGTCCAAAGTAGTGCACTATACAGGGGCTAGGGTGGTCCAAAGTAGTGCACTATACAGGGACTAGGATGTAGTTATGGACACATACAGCAGCATCTGGAGGGGTGTTAAAGGGGACGGTAGAACTGTAAACAGAGCAGGCCTCCCTGTTACTGGCCTGTTGGCTTCCTGCCGTTAATTACTAATGCCCTGTCAGTATCCCAGAGTGCACCCTATTCCCTGTTTAGTGCACTACTTTGGACCACTCTCGTCCCTGTATAGTGCACTACTTTGGACCACTCTAGTCCCTGTTTAGTGCACTACTTTGGACCACTCTCGTCCCTGTTTTAGTGCACTACTTTGGACCACTCTAGTCCCTTTATATAGTGCACTTTGGACCACCCTAGTCTAGTACTAGTCCCTTTAGTGACCTTTGGGCCCCTCTAGTCCCTGTTTAGTGCACTACTTTGGTGCACCACCTCTAGTCCCTGTTTTAGTGCACTACTTTGGACCCCCGTCCCTGTTTTAGTCCCTTTGGACCCTCTAGTCCCTTTGACCACTACTTTGGGACCACCTGTATAGTGCACTACTTTGGACCACTCTCGTCCCTGTTTTAGTGCACTATGTAGGCATATACTGACATTTTTGGGACGTAACTCTCACTGACTGGGGTGTCTCTGTTTTGACCTCCTCTGGGTTCTTTAGGTGAAATGGGGGGTAATATTTTAGATTCTCAATTAGCCATGGTTTCTCTGTCACCGGTGGACTGTTACAGGACGGATGACGTAGCTTTTGAACAACACAGGCGAGCTATTAAGTAGATTACGTTAATGTCGTCTGGTGCCCCAGTACTGGTTGGTCTCTGTCACTCCACAAAGTACATAGGGCAAGCCAGAGAAAACACACGTGTGTGTGTGTGTGTGTGTGTGTGTGTGTGTGTGTGTGTGTGTGTGTGTGTGTGTGTGTGTGTGTGTGTGTGAGTGTGTGTGTGTGTTCAAACATAAATATACATTAGTAGAATAGAATAAACATTTTTTCGCATTAGTATAATACAGGAAGGCACAGTTTATAGTCCCAATATTTACACCTGTATCAGGGAAAGGGGGGATTGAAGGGTCAGTATTTAAATGTTGCAGTATTAGCAATCATAATAAGAGTCTGGTAGCAACAGTTGTGATGTGTGTGTAGCATGTGTGTGTGTGTGTGTGTGGGTGGGTGTGTGTGTGGGTGTGTGTGTGGGTGTGTGGTCAAACATAAATGTACATACACGGTACCAGTCGAAAGGTTGGACACATCCACTCATTCAAGGGTTTTTCTTTTTACTATTTTCTACATTGTAGAATAACAGTGAAGAAATCAAAACTATGAAATAACACATATGGAATCATGTAGTAACCAGAAAAAACTAGTTTTAAAACAAATTCTGATTCTTCAAAGGAGCCACCCTTTGCCTTGATGACAGCTTTGCACACGATTGGCATTCTCTCAACCAGCTTCATGAGGTAGTCACCCGGAAATGCATTTCAATTAACAGGTGTGCCTTGTTAAATAGTGGAATTTCTTTCCTCCTTCGTGCTTTTGAGCCAATCAGTTGTGTTGTGACAAGGTAGGGGTGGTATACAGAAGATAGCCCTGTTTGGTAAAAGACCAAGTCAATATTATGGCAAGAACATCTCAAATAAGCAAAGAGAAACGACAGTCCATCGTTACTTTAAATGCAAAAAAAAAGAAGCACTTTTTTATTGTAGGCTATGAAATATTCTCCACAGCAGCTAACTTTATTAGTCGGTTTACAGATTCGATTTTTCAAGTCGTCCTCCCAACCATGTTTAATTGATTTATTTAACAAGGAAGGCAACAGCTTTCTTCCGTCGAAGGAGAGTCGGACCAAAAATGCAGCGTGGTTAGTTCGATACATCTTTAACACAAACAAACAAAAACAACAAACGGAATGTGAAAACCTATACAGCCTATCTGGTGAATAACTAACACAGAGACAGGAACAATCACCCACCAAACACTCACAGAATATAGCTGCCTAAATATGGTTCCCAATCAGAGACAACGATAATCACCTGCCTCTGATTAAGAACCGCCTCAAGGCAACCATAGACTTTCCTGGACAACCCTACTCAGCCACAATCCCAATACCTACTAAAACCCCAATACAAAAACACACCACAAAATAAACCCATGTCACACCCTGGCCTGACCAAATAAATGAAGACAACATACATACATCGACCAGGGCGTGACAAACAGAGACTAAACAAAATATAAACAATATACAATATACAATATATACAAAATATAAACAATATACAATATCTACAAAATATAAACGCAACATGTAAACGTGTTTCATGAGATGAAATAAAAGATCCCAGAAATTGTCCATACGGAGAGAAAAAAAGCTAATTTCTGACAGAGACTAAACAAAATATAAACAATAGACAATATCTACAAAGGCCCACCTATGTCGGCGCCCCTGCCCAGTCAAGTGGGTGGACCCAGGCCCACCTATGACGGCGCCCCTGCCCAGTCAAGTGGGTGGACCCAGGCCCACCTATGACGGCGCCCCTGCCCAGTCAAGTGGGTGGACCCAGGCCCACCTATGACGGCGCCCCTGCCCAGTCAAGTGGGTGGACCCAGGCCCACCTATGACGGCGCCCCTGCCCAGTCAAGTGGGTGGACCCAGGCCCACCTATGACCGCGCCCCTGCCCAGTCAAGTGGGTGGACCCAGGCCCACCTATGACCGCGCCCCTGCCCAGTCAAGTGGGTGGACCCAGGCCCACCTATGACCGCGCCCCTGCCCAGTCAAGTGGGTGGACCCAGGCCCACCTATGACCGCGCCCCTGCCCAGTCAAGTGGGTGGACCCAGGCCCACCTATGACGGCGCCCCTGCCCAGTCAAGTGGGTGGACCCAGGCCCACCTATGACGGCGCCCCTGCCCAGTCAAGTGGGTGGACCCAGGCCCACCTATGACGGCGCCCCTGCCCAGTCAAGTGGGTGGACCCAGGCCCACCTATGACGGCGCCCCTGCCCAGTCAAGTGGGTGGACCCAGGCCCACCTATGACGGCGCCCCTGCCCAGTCAAGTGGGTGGACCCAGGCCCACCTATGACGGCGCCCCTGCCCAGTCAAGTGGGTGGACCCAGGCCCACCTATGACGGCGCCCCTGCCCAGTCAAGTGGGTGGACCCAGGCCCACCTATGACGGCGCCCTGCCCAGTCAAGTGGGTGGACCCAGGCCCACCTATGACGGCGCCCCTGCCCAGTCAAGTGGGTGGACCCAGGCCCACCTATGACGGCGCCCCTGCCCAGTCAAGTGGGTGGACCCAGGCCCACCTATGACGGCGCCCCTGCCCAGTCAAGTGGGTGGACCCAGGCCCACCTATGACCGCGCCCCTGCCCAGTCAAGTGGGTGGACCCAGGCCCACCTATGACGGCGCCCCTGCCCAGTCAAGTGGGTGGACCCAGGCCCACCTATGACCGCGCCCCTGCCCAGTCAAGTGGGTGGACCCAGGCCCACCTATGACCGCGCCCCTGCCCAGTCAAGTGGGTGGACCCAGGCCCACCTATGACGGCGCCCCTGCCCAGTCAAGTGGGTGGACCCAGGCCCACCTATGACCGCGCCCCTGCCCAGTCAAGTGGGTGGACCCAGGCCCACCTATGACCGCGCCCCTGCCCAGTCATGTGGGTGGACCCAGGCCCACCTATGACGGCGCCCTGCCCAGTCAAGTGGGTGGACCCAGGCCCACCTATGACCGCGCCCCTGCCCAGTCAAGTGGGTGGACCCAGGCCCACCTATGACCGCGCCCCTGCCCAGTCAAGTGGGTGGACCCAGGCCCACCTATGACCGCGCCCCTGCCCAGTCAAGTGGGTGGACCCAGGCCCACCTATGACCGCGCCCCTGCCCAGTCAAGTGGGTGGACCCAGGCCCACCTATGACCGCGCCCCTGCCCAGTCAAGTGGGTGGGCCCAGGCCCACCTATGACCGCGCCCCTGCCCAGTCAAGTGGGTGGACCCAGGCCCACCTATGACCGCGCCCCTGCCCAGTCAAGTGGGTGGACCCAGGCCCACCTATGACGGCGCCCCTGCCCAGTCAAGTGGGTGGACCCAGGCCCACCTATGACCGCGCCCCTGCCCAGTCAAGTGGGTGGACCCAGGCCCACCTATGACCGCGCCCTGCCCAGTCAAGTGGGTGGACCCAGGCCCACCTATGACCGCGCCCCTGCCCAGTCAAGTGGGTGGGCCCAGGCCCACCTATGACCGCGCCCTGCCCAGTCCAGTGGGTGGACCCAGGCCTATGACCTCCATGGACCGCCCCCTGCCCAGTCAAGTGGGTGGACCCAGGCCCACCTATGACCGCGCCCCTGCCCAGTCAAGTGGGTGGACCCAGGCCCACCTATGACGGCGCCCCTGCCCAGTCAAGTGGGTGGACCCAGGCCCACCTATGACGGCGCCCCTGCCCAGTCAAGTGGGTGGACCCAGGCCCACCTATGACCGCGCCCCTGCCCAGTCAAGTGGGTGGACCCAGGCCCACCTATGACGGCGCCCCTGCCCAGTCAAGTGGGTGGACCCAGGCCCACCTATGACCGCGCCCCTGCCCAGTCAAGTGGGTGGACCCAGGCCCACCTATGACGGCGCCCCTGTCCAGTCAAGTGGGTGGACCCAGGCCCACCTATGACGGCGCCCCTGTCCAGTCAAGTGGGTGGACCCAGGCCCACCTATGACCGCGCCCCTGCCCAGTCAAGTGGGTGGACCCAGGCCCACCTATGACGGCGCCCCTGCCCAGTCAAGTGGGTGGACCCAGGCCCACCTATGACCCCTGCCAAGTCAAGTGGGTGGACCCAGGCCCACCTATGACCCCTGTCCAGTCAAGTGGGTGGGAGGGATTCACCCTGTCATATACAGGTATCACTCTGTCATATACAGGTCTCTACGAGGGATTCACTCTGTCATATACAGGTCTCTACGAGGGATTCACCCTGTCATATACAGGTATCACTCTGTCATATACAGGTCTCTACGAGGGATTCACTCTGTCATATACAGGTAGCTACGAGGGATTCACTCTGTCATATACAGGTCTCTACGAGGGATTCACCCTGTCATATACAGGTATCTACGAGGGTTTCACCCTGTCATATACAGGTAGCTACGAGGGATTCAGTCTGTCATATACAGGTATCTACGAGGGATTCACTCTGTCATATACAGGTCTCTACGAGGGATTCACTCTGTCATATACAGGTATCACTCTGTCATATACAGGTCTCTACGAGGGATTCACTCTGTCATATACAGGTCTCTACGAGGGTTTCACTCTGTCATATACAGGTCTCTACGAGGGATTCACTCTGTCATATACAGGTCTCTACGAGGGTTTCACTCTGTCATATACAGGTATCACCCTGTCATATACAGGTCTCTACGAGGGTTTCACTCTGTCATATACAGGTATCACTCTGTCATATACAGGTCTCTACGAGGGATTCACTCTGTCATATACAGGTATCACTCTGTCATATACAGGTCTCTACGAGGGTTTCACTCTGTCATATACAGGTCTCTACGAGGGTTTCACTCTGTCATATACAGGTCTCTACGAGGGATTCACTCTGTCATATACAGGTCTCTACGAGGGATTCACCCTGTCATATACAGGTATCTACGCGGGATTCACTCTGTCATATACAGGTAGCTACGAGGGTATCACCCTGTCATATACAGGTATCTACGAGGGTTTCACCCTGTCATATACAGGTATCTATGAGGGATTCACCCTGTCATATACAGGTCTCTACGAGGGATTCACTCTGTCATATACAGGTCTCTACGAGGGATTCACTCTGTCATATACAGGTCTCTACGAGGGATTCACTCTGTCATATACAGGTATCTACGAGGGTTTCACCCTGTCATATACAGGTATCTACGAGGGATTCACTCTGTCATATACAGCTATCTACGAGGGTTTCACTCTGTCATATACAGGTATCTACGAGGGTTTCACTCTGTCATATACAGGTATCTACGAGGGATTCACTCTGTCATATACAGGTAGCTACGAGGGTTTCACCCTGTCATATACAGGTCTCTACGAGGGATTCACCCTGTCATATACAGGTCTCTACGAGGGATTCACCCTGTCATATACAGGTATCTACGAGGGTTTCACCCTGTCATATACAGGTATCTACGAGGGATTCACTCTGTCATATACAGGTATCTACGAGGGATTCACCCTGTCATATACAGGTATCTACGAGGGATTCACTCTGTCATATACAGGTCTCTACGAGGGATTCACTCTGTCATATACAGGTCTCTACGAGGGATTCACCCTGTCATATACAGGTATCTACGCGGGATTCACTCTGTCATATACAGGTAGCTACGAGGGTATCACCCTGTCATATACAGGTATCTACGAGGGTTTCACCCTGTCATATACAGGTATCTACAAGGGTTTCACCCTGTCATATACAGGTATCTACGAGGGTTTCACTCACTCATATACAGGTCTCTACGAGGGATTCACCCTGTCATATACAGGTATCTACGAGGGTTTCACCCTGTCATATACAGGTATCTACGAGGGATTCACTCTGTCATATACAGGTTTCACCCTGTCATATACAGGTATCTACGAGGGATTCACCCTGTCATATACAGGTCTCTACGAGGGATTCACCCTGTCATATACAGGTCTCTACGAGGGATTCACTCTGTCATATACAGGTCTCTACGAGGGATTCACCCTGTCATATACAGGTATCTACGAGGGATTCACCCTGTCATATACAGGTATCTACGAGGGATTCACTCTGTCATATACAGGTCTCTACGAGGGATTCACTCTGTCATATACAGGTATCTACGAGGGATTCACCCTGTCATATACAGGTATCTACGAGGGATTCACCCTGTCATATACAGGTCTCTACGAGGGATTCACTCTGTCATATACAGGTCTCTACGAGGGATTCACCCTGTCATATACAGGTCTCTACGAGGGATTCACTCTGTCATATACAGGTATCTACGAGGGTTTCACCCTGTCATATACAGGTCTCTACGAGGGTTTCACTCTGTCATATACAGGTATCTACGAGGGATTCACTCTGTCATATACAGGTCTCTACGAGGGATTCACTCTGTCATATACAGGAGGATTCTACGAGGGATTCACTCTGTCATATACAGGTATCTATGAGGGAGGGATTCACTCTGTCATATACAGGTCTCTACGAGGGATTCACTCTGTCATATACAGGTCTCTACGAGGTTTCACTCTGTCATATACAGGTATCTACGAGGTTTCACTCTGTCATATACAGGTATCTACGAGGGTTTCACTCTGTCATATACAGGTCTCTACGAGGGTTTCACTCTGTCATATACAGGTATCTACGAGGGTTTCACTCTGTCATATACAGGTCTCTACGAGGGATTCACTCTGTCATATACAGGTCTCTACGAGGGTTTCACTCTGTCATATACAGGTCTCTACGAGGGTTTCACTCTGTCATATACAGGTCTCTACGAGGGATTCACTCTGTCATATACAGGTATCTACGAGGGATTCACTCTGTCATATACAGGTCTCTACGAGGGTTTCACTCTGTCATATACAGGTATCTACGAGGGTTTCACTCTGTCATATACAGGTATCTACGAGGGTTTCACTCTGTCATTACAGGTTTCACCCTGTCATATACAGGTATCTACGAGGGATTCACTCTGTCATATACAGGTCTCTACGAGGGATTCACTCTGTCATATACAGGTATCTATGAGGGATTCACTCTGTCATATACAGGTCTCTACGAGGGATTCACTCTGTCATATACAGGTCTCTATGAGGGATTCACTCTGTCATATACAGGTCTCTACGAGGGATTCACTCTGTCATATACAGGTCTCTACGAGGGATTCACTCTGTCATATACAGGTATCTACGAGGGTTTCACTCTGTCATATACAGGTATCTACGAGGGTTTCACCCTGTCATATACAGGTATCTACGAGGGTTTCACTCTGTCATATACAGGTATCTACGAGGGTTTCACTCTGTCATATACAGGTATCTACGAGGGTTTCACTCTGTCATATACAGGTATCTACGAGGGTTTCACCCTGTCATATACAGGTAGCTATGAGGGTTTCACTCTGTCATATACAGGTCTCTACGAGGGTTTCACTCTGTCATATACAGGTCTCTATGAGGGATTCACTCTGTCATATACAGGTCTCTACGAGGGATTCACTCTGTCATATACAGGTCTCTACGAGGGATTCACTCTGTCATATACAGGTATCTACGAGGGTTTCACTCTGTCATATACAGGTATCTACGAGGGTTTCACCCTGTCATATACAGGTATCTACGAGGGTTTCACTCTGTCATATACAGGTAGCTACGAGGGTTTCACTCTGTCATATACAGGTATCTACGAGGGTTTCACTCTGTCATATACAGGTATCTACGAGGGTTTCACCCTGTCATATATAGGTAGCTACGAGGGTTTCACTCTGTCATATACAGGTATCTACGAGGGTTTCACCCTGTCATATATAGGTAGCTACGAGGGTTTCACTCTGTCATATACAGGTATCTACGAGGGTTTCACTCTGTCATATACAGGTATCTACGAGGGTTTCACTCTGTCATATACAGGTATCTACGAGGGTTTCACTCTGTCATATACAGGTATCTACGAGGGATTCACTCTGTCATATACAGGTATCTACGAGGGATTCACTCTGTCATATACAGGTTTCACCCTGTCATATACAGGTATCTACGAGGGATTCACCCTGTCATATACAGGTCTCTACGAGGGATTCACCCTGTCATATACAGGTCTCTACGAGGGATTCACTCTGTCATATACAGGTCTCTACGAGGGATTCACCCTGTCATATACAGGTCTCTACGAGGGATTCACTCTGTCATATACAGGTCTCTACGAGGGATTCACTCTGTCATATACAGGTCTCTACGAGGGATTCACTCTGTCATATACAGGTATCTACGAGGGATTCACCCTGTCATATACAGGTATCTATGAGGGATTCACCCTGTCATATACAGGTCTCTACGAGGGATTCACTCTGTCATATACAGGTCTCTACGAGGGATTCACTCTGTCATATACAGGTCTCTACGAGGGATTCACTCTGTCATATACAGGTATCTACGAGGGTTTCACCCTGTCATATACAGGTATCTACGAGGGTTTCACTCTGTCATATACAGGTATCTACGAGGGATTCACTCTGTCATATACAGGTCTCTACGAGGGATTCACTCTGTCATATACAGGTATCTATGAGGGATTCACTCTGTCATATACAGGTCTCTACGAGGGATTCACTCTGTCATATACAGGTCTCTATGAGGGATTCACTCTGTCATATACAGGTCTCTACGAGGGATTCACTCTGTCATATACAGGTCTCTATGAGGGATTCACTCTGTCATATACAGGTATCTACGAGGGTTTCACTCTGTCATATACAGGTATCTACGAGGGTTTCACTCTGTCATATACAGGTATCTACGAGGGATTCACTCTGTCATATACAGGTATCTACGAGGGTTTCACTCTGTCATATACAGGTATCTATGAGGGATTCACCCTGTCATATACAGGTAGCTTCGAGGGTTTCACCCTGTCATATACAGCTATCTACGAGGGTTTCACCCTGTCATATACAGGTATCTACGAGGGATTCACCCTGTCATATACAGGTAGCTTCGAGGGTTTCACCCTGTCATATACAGCTATCTACGAGGGTTTCACCCTGTCATATACAGGTATCTACGAGGGTTTCACTCTGTCATATACAGGTATCATCACTCTGTCATATACAGGTATCTACGAGGGATTCACTCTCTCATATACAGGTATCTATGAGGGATTCACTCTGTCATATACAGGTATCTACGAGGGTTTCACTCTCTCATATACAGGTATCATCACTCTGTCATATACAGGTATCTACGAGGGATTCACTCTCTCATATACAGGTATCTATGAGGGATTCACTCTGTCATATACAGGTATCTACGAGGGTTTCACCCTGTCATATACAGGTATCTACGAGGGATTCACTCTGTCATATACAGGTATCTACGAGGGATTCACTCTGTCATATACAGGTATCTACGAGGGTTTCACCCTGTCATATATAGGTAGCTACGAGGGATTCACTCTGTCATATACAGGTATCTACGAGGGTTTCACCCTGTCATATACAGGTATCTACGAGGGATTCACTCTGTCATACACAGGTAGCTACGAGGGTTTCACTCTGTCATGTACAGGTATCTACGAGGGTTTCACTCTGTCATATACAGGTATCTACGAGGGTTTCACTCTGTCATATACAGGTATCTACGAGGGTTTCACCCTGTCATATACAGGTATCATCACCCTGTCATATACAGGTATCTACGAGGGTTTCACTCTGTCATATACAGGTATCTACGAGGGTTTCACTCTGTCATGTACAGGTATCTACGAGGGTTTCACCCTGTCATATACAGGTAGCTACGAGGGTTTCACCCTGTCATATACAGGTATCTACGAGGGTTTCACTCTGTCATATACAGGTATCTATGAGGGATTCACTCTGTCATATACAGGTATCTATGAGGGATTCACTCTGTCATATACAGGTATCTACGAGGGTTTCACTCTCTCATATACAGGTATCATCACTCTGTCATATACAGGTATCTACGAGGGATTCACTCTCTCATATACAGGTATCTATGAGGGATTCACTCTGTCATATACAGGTATCTATGAGGGATTCACTCTGTCATATACAGCTATCTACGAGGGTTTCACCCTGTCATATATAGGTAGCTACGAGGGTTTCACTCTGTCATATACAGGTATCTACGAGGGATTCACTCTGTCATATACAGGTATCTACGAGGGTTTCACCCTGTCATATACAGGTATCTACGAGGGATTCACTCTGTCATATACAGGTATCTACGAGGGATTCACTCTGTCATATACAGGTATCTACGAGGGTTTCACCCTGTCATATATAGGTAGCTACGAGGGATTCACTCTGTCATATACAGGTATCTACGAGGGTTTCACCCTGTCATATACAGGTATCTACGAGGGATTCACTCTGTCATACACAGGTATCTACAAGTGTTTCACCCTGTCATATGCTCCTTATACAGCAGATATTGTAATGTCAGATGTAAGAGGGGATCCCAGGGAAACCAGAACATTTGACTATTGTTGAGCAGGTGATTGAGGTGACCTATGGGTCATTAACTCAGAGACAGGAAGCTAAGATTGTGTCAACACATACTCTCACTGTACAGTAGATATGATACGACAGCTTCCTGTCACAGGTGGCCTCATGTTGTCCTATGTTAGGAGGTGACCAACAGGTCGTCTTTCAGCTCAGTGGCCGATTGCTTTGGAGGCATATCGATCTGTGTGCTGTTTGTGTGTGTGGTGTGTGTGTGTGCCTTGTATGTGTTAAGTGTGTGTGCACCCCATGTCCTTTCAGTGCGTTGTTTTTCTCAGTGATTTCCTGGGCTTAACCTTTGAACTTACAGTGATAACAGCCATAACACAGGGTCAGCCCAGACAGGAAGTGGTGGGTAAATCAATGATGACGTGGACTTTGAATCTGTTCCGCCACGACATGATTCCCTATGTGTCCTGGTCAATAGTAGTGCACTATGTAGGGAATAGGGTGCTATGGGTCCTGGTCAATAGTAGTGCACTATGTAGGGAATAGGGTGCTATGTGTCCTGGTCAATAGTAGTGCACTATGTAGGGAATAGGGTGCTATGGGTCCTGGTCAATAGTAGTGCACTATGTAGGGAATAGGGTGCTATGTGTCCTGGTCAATAGTCCTAGGGAATAGGGTCATGGGTCCTGGTAGTAGTGCACTATGTAGGGAATAGGGTGCTATGGGTCCTGGTCAATAGTAGTGCACTATGTAGGGAATAGGGTGCTATGTGTCCTGGTCAATAGTAGTGCACTATGTAGGGAATAGGTGCTATGGGTGCAATAGTAGTGCACTATGTAGGGGGTCGGGTCCTGGTCTAAAGTAGTGCACTATGTAGGGAATAGGGTACTATGGGTCCTGGTCTAAAGTAGTGCACTATGTAGGGAATAGGTTGCTATGGGTCCTGGTCAATAGTAGTGCACTATGTAGGCAATAGGTTGCTATGGGTCCTGGTCAATAGTAGTGCACTATGTAGGGAATAGGGTGCCACTTTGGACTCAACCATTGTCTTGCTTATCTGGGTGGATATACAGTGCCTTGCGAAAGTATTCGCCCCCCTTGAACTTTGCAACCTTTTGCCACATTTCAGGCTTCAAACATAAAGATATAAAACTGTATTTTTTTGTGAAGAATCAACAACAAGCGGGACACAATCATGAAGTGGAACGACATTTATTGGATATTTCAAACTTTTTTAACAAATCATAAACTGAAAAATTGGGCGTGCAAAATTATTCAGCCCCCTTAAGTGAATACTTTGTAGCGCCACCTTTTGCTGCGATTACAGCTGTAAGCCGCTTGGGGTATGTCTCTATCAGTTTTGCACATCGAGAGACTGACATTTTTTCCCATTCCTCCTTGCAAAACAGCTCGAGCTCAGTGAGGTTGGATGGAGAGCATTTGTGAACAGGAGTTTTCAGTTCTTTCCACAGATTCTCGATATTGGATTCAGGTCTGGACTTTGACTTGGCCATTCTAACACCTGGACATGTTTATTTTTTAACCATTCCATTGTAGATTTTGCTTTATGTTTTGGATCATTGTCTTGTTGGAAGACAAATCTCCGTCCCAGTCTCAGGTCTTTTGCAGACTCCATCAGGTTTTCTTCCAGAATGGTCCTGTATTTGGCTCCATGCATCTTCCCATCAATTTTAACCATCTTCCCTGTCCCTGCTGAAGAAAAGCAGGCCCAAACCATGATGCTGCCACCACCATGTTTGACAGTGGGGATGGTGTGTTCAGGGTGATGAGCTGTGTTGCTTTTATGCCAAACATAACGTTTTGCATTGTTGCCAAAAAGTTCAATTTTGGTTTCATCTGACCAGAGCACCTTCTTCCACATGTTTGGTGTGTCTCCCAGGTGGCTTGTGGCAAACTTTAAACGACACTTTTTATGGATATCTTTAAGAAATGGCTTTCTTTTTGCCACTCTTCCATAAATGCCAGATTTGTGCAATATACGACTGTTTGTTGTCCTATGGACAGAGTGTCCCACCTCAGCTATAGATCTATGCAGTTCATCCAGAGTGATCATGGGCCTCTTGGCTGCATCTCTGATCAGTCTTCTCCGAGCTGAAAGTTTAGAGGGACCGCCAGGTCTTGGTAGATTTGCAGTGGCCTGATACTCCTTCCATTTCAATATTATCTCTTGCACAGTGCTCCTTGGGATGTTTAAAGCTTGGGAAATCTTTTTGTATCCAAATCCGGCTTTAAACTTCTTCACAGCAGTATCTCGGACCTGCCTGGCGTGGTCCTTGTTCTTCATGATGCTCTCTGCGCTTTTAACGGACCTCTGAGACTATCACAGTGCAGGTGCATTTATACGGAGACTTGATTACACACAGGTGGATTGTATTTATCATCATTAGTCATTTAGGTCAACATTCGATCATTCAGAGATCCTCACTGAACTTCTGGAGAGATTTTGCTGCACTGAAAGTAAAGGGGCTGAATAATTTTGCATGCCCAGTTTTTCAATTTTTGATTTGTTAAAAAAGTTTGAAATATCCAATAAATGTCATTCCACTTCATGATTGTGTCCCACTTGTTGTTGATTCTTCACAAAAAAATATAGTTTTATATCTTTATGTTTGAAGCCTGAAATGTGGCAAAAGGTCGCAAAGTTCAAGGGGGCCGAATACTTTCGCAAGGCACTGTATATAATCTATTTTATGCGATACTGTATATACAGTACCGATACAGAAACCAAAGTTATTGATAATAAACACCAGGCATAGACAGGATCAGGAAGTATGCAGTTATCAGGAGCAATTCAAATGATGTCATTAGATTAGGAATACAGAACTGCTTTACACATAACAGACCTGGGTTCAAATACTATTTTATATCTTTCAAATACGTTTAGCTTTTGCTTTAGCCTGCCTGGATTGCCAGGTGGGCGGGGTTTTGCAGTTTTGTGGATATTCTATTGGCTATTGGTCCATTGTGCCAATCAAACTAATTCGAGCCCAGCTCAAGTATTTTTGTAATGATATCAAATACAATTTTCACCAAAGGTCTGGCAAATGGAGTTTGCACTTTATTCGAAGTAGGCCTACACTTATCAGGAATTGACTGTACTGTCCTCTTGGTACCCGTTTTTTATTTCTACTGTGTTCTCTCTGCTCTCTAATCATCTTAGATGCAATGTTCGTTTTTTTTCTTGCAGGAATTTGCCACCAAATTCTTAGACGTTGGTTAATCATGGCGCCTGCCTGCGTCTCTCGGCCCTCTGCATTAATCCTATTATAATCTAGGCTTTAGTTATGTAATCTTCACACTGAAGTACACTACCAGTCAACATTTTCGACACACCAACTCATTCGTTTTTTTAAAAAAAAATTCTTAATTTTTACTATTTTCTACATTGTAGAATAATAGTGAAGACATCAAAATGATGAAATAACATGTATGGAATCATGTAGTAACCAAAAAAGTGTTAAACAAATATATATATATATATATATATATATATATATATATATATATATAT
Source organism: Oncorhynchus keta (assembly GCF_023373465.1). NCBI lineage: Eukaryota > Metazoa > Chordata > Actinopteri > Salmoniformes > Salmonidae > Oncorhynchus > Oncorhynchus keta. Next base: position 51,650,272 of record NC_068438.1, on the reverse strand, counting down.
ATATATATTTGAGAATCTTCAAATAGCCTTGACAGTCCCACAAAGCCCAAACCAGATGGGATGGCGTATCACTGCAGAATGCTTGGGTTAGCCATGCTGGTTAAGTGTGCCTTGAATTCTAAATATATCATAGTGACAGTGTCACCAGCAAAGCACCATCACACCTCCTCCTCCATGCTTCACAGTGGGAAATACACATGCAGAGATCTTCCGTTTCAAACACACCGCGTCTCACAAAGACACAGCGGTTTGGAACCAAAAATCTCTCATTTGGACTCATCAGAACAAAGGACAGATTTCCACCGGTCTAATGTCCATTGCTCGTGTTTCTTGGCCCAAGTGGTTAGAGCGTTGGGCCAGTAACTGAAATGTTGCTAGATCAAATCCCAGAGGCTGACAAGGTAAAAATCTGTCATTCTGCCCCCTGAACAAGGCAGTTGTAAATAAGAATTTGTTCTTTACTGAATTGACTAGTTAATATAAAGGTTCAAGTAAATAAATAAGCAGCACAACGACAATAGATCAACCATGTTATTTTGTAGGTCATTGTAAACACCAGTGGTGCAACTCGTGCTTTCTGACTGCACTGAACCAACACAGGGGCACGTGGAGAGAGGCAAATCTTTAAAATGGGCAAAACCATTCATCTCGATACGACTGGGTGGAGTTGGTGAAAAATGCAAATCTGTTAATGATTATATCATGTATAAAATGGACACATCTATTTTAATATAAACTAGCTCGAAACGTTACTAATGACAAATTACCCAAATGGATCATAATCATTTTTTTGTCCATTTTTTTTTTTTTTTTTTAAACGTGGGAGGGGGAAAGCGTAAGATTACACCCCTATTTTGAAGGTGGTGGACCAGCTGTTCCATGTCTATGTACATACGCCCCCTGGTCCTACTCTATTTCCCCTGCTCTGGGATTGGGAGCCCTGCTAGCGGATGGCCCCTGGTCCTACTCTATTTCCCCTGCTCTGTGATTGGGAGCCCTGCTAGCGAATGGCCCCTAGTCCTACTCTATTTCCACTGCTCTGTGATTGGGAGCCCTGCTAGCGAATGGCCCCTGGTCCTACTCTATTTCCACTGCTCTGTGATTGGGAGCCCTGCTAGCGAATGGCCCCTGGTCCTACTCTATCTCCACTGCTCTGTGATTGGGAGCCCTGCTAGCGAATGGCCCCTGGTCCTACTCTATTTCCACTGCTCTGGGATTGGGAGCCCTGCTAGCAGATGGCCCCTGGTCCTACTGGGGCTGCAGGAAGACTAGTGGTTAGAGCGTTGTGCCAGTAACCGAAAGGTTGCTCGATCGAATCCCAGAGCTGAAAGGTAAAAATGTCGTTCTGCACCCTGGACAAGGCAGTTAACCCACTGTTCCTAGACCAGTTAACCCACTGTTCCTACACCAGTTAACCCACTGTTCCTAGACCAGTTAACCCACTGTTCCTACACCAGTTAACCCACTGTTCCCTAGGCAGTTAACCCACTGTTCCTAGACCAGTTAACCCACTGTTCCTAGACCAGTTAACCCACTGTTCCTAGACCAGTTAACCCACTGTTCCTAGACCAGTTAACCCACTGTTCCCAGACCAGTTAACCCACTGTTCCCAGACCAGTTAACCCACTGTTCCTAGACCAGTTAACCCACTGTTCCCAGACCAGTTAACCCACTGTTCCCAGACCAGTTAACCCACTGTTCCCTAGGCAGTTAACCCACTGTTCCCTATGCAGTTAACCCACTGTTCCCTAGGCCAGTTAACCCACTGTTCCTAGACCAGTTAACCCACTGTTCCTACACCAGTTAACCCACTGTTCCTAGACCAGTTAACCCACTGTTCCTACACCAGTTAACCCACTGTTCCCTAGGCAGTTAACCCACTGTTCCTAGACCAGTTAACCCACTGTTCCCTAGGCAGTTAACCCACTGTTCCCTATGCAGTTAACCCACTGTTCCCTAGGCAGTTAACCCACTGTTCCTAGACCAGTTAACCCACTGTTCCTAGACCAGTTAACCCACTGTTCCTAGACCAGTTAACCCACTGTTCCCTAAGCAGTTAACCCACTGTTCCTAGACCAGTTAACCCACTGTTCCTAGACCAGTTAACCCACTGTTCCTAGACCAGTTAACCCACTGTTCCTAGACCAGTTAACCCACTGTTCCTAGACCAGTTAACCCACTGTTCCCTAGGCAGTTAACCCACTGTTCCTAGACCAGTTAACCCACTGTTCATAGACCAGTTAACCCACTGTTCCCCAGGCAGTTAACCCACTGTTCCTAGACCAGTTAACCCACTGTTCCCAGACCAGTTAACCCACTGTTCCTAGACCAGTTAACCCACTGTTCCTAGACCAGTTAACCCACTGTTCCTAGACCAGTTAACCCACTGTTCCTAGACCAGTTAACCCACTGTTCCTAGACCAGTTAACCCACTGTTCCTAGACCAGTTAACCCACTGTTCCTAGACCAGTTAACCCACTGTTCCCTAGGCAGTTAACCCACTGTTCCCTAGACCAGTTAACCCACTGTTCCTAGACCAGTTAACCCACTGTTCCTAGACCAGTTAACCCACTGTTCCCCGGTAGGCCGCCATTGTAAATAAGAATTTGTTTTTAACTGACTTGCCTAGTTATATAAAGGTAAAAAAGAGAAAGAATTTCCACTGCTCTGTGATTGGGAGCCCTGCTAGCGAATGGCCCCTGGTCCTACTCTATTTCCACTGCTCTGTGATTGGGAGCCCTGCTAGCGAATGGCCCATGGTCCTACTCTATTTCCACTGCTCTGTGATTGGGAGCCCTGCTAGCGAATGGCCCATGGTCCTACTCTATTTCCCCTGCTCTGTGATTGGGATCCCTGCTAGCGAATGGCCCCTGGTCCTACTCTATTTCCACTGCTCTGTGATTGGGAGCCCTGCTAGCGAATGGCCCCTGGTCCTACTCTATTTCCACTGCTCTGTGATTGGGAGCCCTGCTAGACCAGAATGGTTAACCCCTGGTCCAGTTAACCCACTGTTCTATTTCCACTGTTCTCTGGGATTGGGAGCCCTGTTCCTAGACCAAATGGCCCCTGGTCCTAGTTAACCCACTGTTCTATTTCCACTGCTCTGGGATTGGGAGCCCTGCCAGACCGAATGGCCCCTGGTCCTACTCTATTTCCACTGCTCTGTGATTGGGAGCCCTGTTCCTAGACCGAATGGCCCATGGTCCTACTGTTCTATTTCCCCTGCTCTGTGATTGGGAGCCCTGCTATGCAGTTAATGGCCCCTGGTCCTAACTGTTCTAGACCAGTTTCCCCTGCTCTGGGATTGGGAGCCCTGCTAGACCAGTTAAATGGTTAACCCACCCTGGTCCTAAGTTCTGTTTCCACCCACTGCTCTGGGATTGGGAGCCCTGTTCTAGACCAGAATGTTCCCCTGGTCCTAGACCAGTTCTATTTCCCCTGCTCTGTGATTAGGAGCCCTGCTAGACCAGAATGGCCCCTGGTCCTACTAGTTATATAAAGGTAAAAAAAGAGAAAGAATTTCCACTGCTCTGTCTACGAATTGGTCCTTATTTCCACTGCTCTGTGATTGGGAGCCCTGCTAGCGAATGGCCCCTGGTCCTACTCTATTTCCACTGCTCTGGGATTGGGAGCCCTGCTAGCGAATGGCCCCTGGTCCTACTCTATTTCCACTGCTCTGGGATTGGGAGCCCTGCTAGCGAATGGCCCCTGGTCCTACTCTATTTCCCCTGCTCTGTGATTGGGAGCCCTGCTAGCGAATGGCCCCTGGTCCTATTCTATTTCCACTGCTCTGGGATTGGGAGCACTGCTAGCGAATGGCCCCTGGTCCTATTCTATTTCCACTGCTCTGGGATTGGGAGCCCTGCTAGCGAATGGCCCCTGGTCCTACTCTATTTCCACTGCTCTGTGATTGGGAGCCCTGCTAGCGAATGGCCCCTGGTCCTACTCTATTTCCACTGCTCTGGGATTGGGAGCCCTGCTAGCGAATGGTCTTTCTAAGAAATGTAGAATGACACTTGGTCATGTTGAACTTTGCTCTATATCAACTCCCAGACTGGTCCTACTCTATTTCCACTGCTCTGTGATTGGGAGCCCTGCTAGCGAATGGCCCCTGGTCCTACTCTATTTCCACTGCTCTGGAAATATTACCCCAGCGAATGGCCCCTGACTCTAACTACATTAGCCCTGTTTTCCAATGCTTTGGGAGCCCTCTGGTCCCTTGTATTTCCACTGCTCTGGGAAGCACTGAGAATGGCCCCTGGTCCATCTTCCACTGCTCTGGGATTAATCTGGACAATTTAAAGAAAAATAAACTGCCAACCAACAAATAGTTTTGACTTTATTCATGGTATGCCAGTGTTAAGAAATGTGATCACTTGGTCAGATAACATGATATGATGTCATGACGTAGGCTACACTGTGATGTCATTACTGTTTTCCAATGCTTTCTCTGGTCCACTGTGATGTCATGGGATTAATCTGGACAATTTAAAGAAAAATAAAATCCAACCAACAAATAGTTTTGACTTTATTCATGGTATGCCAGTGTTGTTGTGATCACCAGATAACATGATATGATGTCATGACGTAGGCTACACTGTGATGTCATGACGTATGCTACACTGTGATGTCATGACGTAGGCTACACTGTGATGTCATGACGTATGCTACACTGTGATGTCATGACGTATGCTACACTGTGATGTCATGACGTATGCTACACTGTGATGTCATGACGTATGCTACACTGTGATGTCATGACGTATGCTACACTATGATGTCATGACGTAGGCTACACTATGATGTCATGACGTAGGCTACACTATGATGTCATGACGTAGGCTACACTGTGATGTCATGACGTAAGTTACACTATGATGTCATGACGTAGGCTACACTATGATGTCATGACATAGGCTACACTGTGATGTCATGATGTAAGTTACACTATGATGTCATGACGTAGGCTACACTATGATGTCATGACGTAGGCTACACTGTGATGTCATGACGTAAGTTACACTATGATGTCATGACGTAGGCTACACTGGGCCAGAGACACAGCCTGCGTCCATAACGGCACCCTATTCCCAATTTAGTGCACTACTTTTTGGGGGGTATTTTATTAGGATCCCAATTAGGTGTTGCAAAAAAGCAGCAGCTACTCTTCCTGGGGTCCACAAAACATGACATAACACAGAATAGACAACAGCTCAAGGACAGAACTACATCATTTAAATTTTTTATTTTATTTTTACAAAAGGCATATATGTAGCCTACATATCAAAACATAACACAACACACTATCAGGGCTCTGGTTAAAAGAAGTGCACTATAAAGAGAATAGTTTGCCATTTGGGACGAAAGCATTAATCTACAGCATTGTAACTCTAAACTTCTTCCTAGAAAGAGCCCTTTGTGATTTCAACACATCCAGAGCTAAAATAGACAGAAAAACTACTCCAAAGTTCATCAGACTACTCCCAGGTTCATCAGACTACTCCCAGGTTTATCAGACTACTCCCAGGTTCATCAGACTACTCCCAGGTTTATCAGACTACTCCCAGGTTCATCAGACTACTCCCAGGTTCATCAGACTACTCCCAGGTTCATCAGACTACTCCCAGGTTTATCAGACTACTCCCAGGTTCATCAGACTACTCCCAGGTTCATCAGACTACTCCCAGGTTCATCAGACTACTCCCAGGGTCATCAGACTACTCCCAGGTTCATCAGACTACTCCCAGGTTCATCAGACTACTCCCAGGTTTATCAGACTAATCCCAGGTTTATCAGACTACTCCCAGGTTCATCAGACTACTCCCAGGTTTATCAGACTACTCCCAGGTTCATCAGACTCCTCCCAGGTTTATCAGACTACTCCCAGGTTCATCAGACTACTCCCAGGTTCATCAGACTACTCCCAGGTTCGTCAGACTACTCCCAGGTTCATCAGACTACTCCCAGGTTCATCAGACTACTCCCAGGTTCATCAGACTACTCCCAGATTTATCAGACTACTCCCAGGTTCATCAGACTACTCCCAGGTTCATCAGACTACTCCCAGGCTCATCAGACTACTCCCAGGTTCATCAGACTACTCCCAGGTTCATCAGACTACTCCCAGGTTCATCAGACTACTCCCAGGTTCATCAGACTACTCCCAGGTTCATCAGACTACTCCCAGGCTCATCAGACTACTCCCAGGTTCATCAGACTACTCCCAGGCTCATCAGACTACTCCCAGGGTCATCAGACTACTCCCAGGGTCATCAGCCTACTCCCAGGTTCATCAGACTACTCCCAGGTTTATCAGACTACTCCCAGGTTCATCAGACTACTCCCAGGCTCATCAGACTAGCCCTACCCCAGCAGACAGCCCTACCCCAGCAGCCCTACCTCAGACCCAGCCTTACCCCAGCAGCCCTACCTCAGACCCAGCCCTACCCCACCAGCCCTAACTCAGACCCAGCCCTACCCCAGTCTGAGTCCTACTCCAGTGTCAGCCTTGTCCCTGGCTAGCCTAGCGTCATCAGGGTGTTTCGATCTGTTGATTGGTGTCCATCAATATTTGATCACGAAACGCTACAATATATTATAACAAAGTAATACTATGAGAGAGCTGGCCCTGCCTGTCTGCCTGTCAGAAGATTTGTTAGCCAGTGATGGAGCAACCCAGAGCAGCCTTTTCCCCTGCTAATGGCCTGTTGTATTAGGCTGGCCCCAGTCTCAGCCCTACCCCAGCAGCCCTACTTCAGACCCAGCCCTACCTCAGACCCAGCCCTACCCCAGCAGCCCTAACTCAGACCCAGCCCTACCCCAGCAGCCCTACTTCAGACCCAGCCCTACCCCAGACCCAGCCCTACCCCAGCAGCCCTACCTCAGACCCAGCCCTACCCCAGCAGCCCTACCTCAGACCCAGCCCTACCTCAGACCCAGCCCTACCCCAGCAGCCCTACCCCATCAGCCCTACCTCAGACCCAGCCCTACCCCAGTCTGAGTCCTACTCCAGTCTCAGCCTTGTCTCAGCCCTGCCCCAGTCTTAGCCCTACCCAGCCTCAGCCGTACCCCAACCATAGCCCTGCCCCAGCCTCAGCCCTATCTCAGCCCCAGCCGTACTCCAACCCAAGCCCTGCCCCAGTCTTAGCCCTACCCAGTCTCAGTCCTACCCCAGCCCCAGCCGTACCCCAACCATGGCCCTGCCCCAGCCTCAGCCCTATCTCAGCCCCAGCCGTACTCCAACCCAAGCCCTGTCTCAGCCTCAGCCCTACCCAGTCTCAGTCCTACCCCAGCCCTACCCCAGCCCCAGCCGTACCCCAACCATAGCCCTGCCCCAGCCTCAGCCCTATCTCAGCCCCAGTCGTACTCCAGCCTCAGCCCTGCCCCAGCCTCAACCCTACCTCAGCCCTACCTCAGCCGTACTCCAGTCTCCGCCCTACTCCAGTCTCAGCCCTACCCCTACCCCAGCCCCTGCCATGCCCTAGCCTCAGTCCAACCTCAGCCTCCGCCCTACTCCAGTCTCAGCCCTACCTCAGCCTCAGCCCTGCTCCAGTCTCAGCCCTACCCCAGCCTCAGCCCTACCCCAGCCCTACTCCAGCCTCAACTCTACTCCAGTCTCAACCCAGCCCCTGCCATTCCCCAGCCTCAGCCCTACTCCAGTTTCCGCCCTACCTCAGCCTCAACCCTGCTCCAGCCTCAATCCTGCTCCAGCCTCAGCCCTACCTCAGCCTCAGCCCTACCCCAGCCTCAGCCCTACCTCAGCCTCAGCCCTACCTCAGCCTCAGCCCTACCTCAGCCTCAGCCCTACCTCAGCCTCAGCCCTACCTCAGCCTCAGCCCTACCCCAGCCTCAGCCCTACCTCAGCCTCAGCCCTACCTCAGCCTCAGCCCTACCCCAGCCTCAGCCCTACCTCAGCCTCAGCCCTACCTCAGCCTCAGCCCTACCCCAGCCTCAGCCCTACCTCAGCCTCAGCCCTACCCCAGCCTCAGCCCTACCTCAGCCTCAGCCCTACCTCAGCCTCAGCCCTACCTCAGCCTCAGCCCTACCTCAGCCTCAGCCCTACCTCAGCCTCAGCCCTACCCCAGCCTCAGCCCTACCTCAGCCTCAGCCCTACCCCAGCTCGACGCTACACGACAGTATTGCGTGTGTCTGTGATGCCTATTGTGCAAGTGTAGTATCCCTTGAGAGAGATGGACTCACACATTACAGAGAAAACATGTCACAATTACACCATGACTATTTACACTGAATGACTAATGCAACAGCCTGTTGTCAAATATTACTCACATTACATACTACACAACACAATTAACCCCAACACCATGTCATAACAGAATGATGACTAGGTCCTCGAGGAACAGTCACCCCAACACCATGTCATAACAGAATAATGACTAGATCCTCAGAGAACAGTCACCCCAACACCATGTCATAACAGAATAATGACTAGGTCCTCAGAGAACAGTCACCCCAACACCATGTCATAACAGAATAATGACTAGGTCCTCAGAGAACAGTCACCCCAACACCATGTCATAACAGAATGATGACTAGGTCCTCAGAGAACAGTCACCCAACACCATGTCATAACAGAATAATGACTAGGTCCTCAGAGAACAGTCACCCCAACACCATGTCATAACAGAATAATGACTAGGTCCTCAGAGAACAGTCACCCCAACACCATGTCATAACAGAATAATGACTAGGTCCTCAGAGAACAGTCACCCAACACCATGTCATAACAGAATAATGACTAGGTCCTCAGAGAACAGTCACCCCAACACCATGTCATAACAGAATAATGACTAGGTCCTCAGAGAACAGTCACCCCAACACCATGTCATAACAGAATAATGACTAGGTCCTCAGAGAACAGTCACCCCAACACCATGTCATAACAGAATAATGACTAGGTCCTCAGAGAACAGTCACCCCAACACCATGTCATAACAGAATAATGACTAGGTCCTCAGAGAACAGCCACCCAACACCATGTCATAACAGAATAATGACTAGGTCCTCAGAGAACAGTCACCCCAACACCATGTCATAACAGAATAATGACTAGGTCAGAGAACTCACCCCAACACCATGTCATAACAGAACAGGTCCTCAGAGAACAGTCACCCCAACACCATGTCATAACAGAATAATGACTAGGTCCTCAGAGAACAGTCACCCCAACACCATGTCATAACAGAATAATGACTAGGTCCTCAGAGAACAGTCACCCCAACACCATGTCATAACAGAATAATGACTAGGTCCTCAGAGAACAGTCACCCCAACACCATGTCATAACAGAATAATGACTAGGTCCTCAGAGAACAGTCACCCAACACCATGTCATAACAGAATAATGACTAGGTCCTCAGAGAACAGTCACCCCAACACCATGTCATAACAGAATAATGACTAGGTCCTCAGAGAACAGTCACCCAACACCATGTCATAACAGAATAATGACTAGGTCCTCAGAGAACAGTCACCCAACACCATGTCATAACAGAATAATGACTAGGTCCTCAGAGAACAGTCACCCAACACCATGTCATAACAGAATGATGACTAGGTCCTCAGAGAACAGTCACCCAACACCATGTCATAACAGAATAATGACTAGGTCCTCAGAGAACAGTCAGGTCCCCCAACACCATGTCATAACAGAATAATGACTAGGTCCTCACCCCAACACCAGAGAACAGTCACCCCAACACCATGTCATAACAGAATAATGACTAGGTCCTCAGAGAACAGTCACCCCAACACCATGTCATAACAGAATAATGACTAGGTCCTCAGAGAACAGTCACCCCAACACCATGTCATAACAGAATAATGACTAGGTCCTCAGAGAACAGTCACCCCAACACCATGTCATAACAGAATAATGACTAGGTCCTCAGAGAACAGTCACCCAACACCATGTCATAACAGAATAATGACTAGGTCCTCAGAGAACAGTCACCCAACACCATGTCATAACAGAATAATGACTAGGTCCTCAGAGAACAGTCACCCAACACCATGTCATAACAGAATAATGACTAGGTCCTCAGAGAACAGTCACCCAACACCATGTCATAACAGAATAATGACTAGGTCCTCAGAGAACAGTCACCCAACACCATGTCATAACAGAATGATGACTAGGTCCTCATAACAGAACAGTCACCCCAACACCATGTCATAACAGAATAATGACTAGGTCCTCAGAGAACAGTCACCCCAACACCATGTCATAACAGAATAATGACTAGGTCCTCAGAGAACAGTCACCCCAACACCATGTCATAACAGAATAATGACTAGGTCCTCAGAGAACAGTCACCCCAACACCATGTCATAACAGAATAATGACTAGGTCCTCAGAGAACAGTCACCCCAACACCATGTCATAACAGAATAATGACTAGGTCCTCAGAGAACAGTCACCCCAACACCATGTCATAACAGAATAATGACTAGGTCCTCAGAGAACAGTCACCCCAACACCATGTCATAACAGAATAATGACTAGGTCCTCAGAGAACAGTCACCCCAACACCATGTCATAACAGAATAATGACTAGGTCCTCAGAGAACAGTCACCCCAACACCATGTCATAACAGAATAATGACTAGGTCCTCAGAGAACAGTCACCCCAACACCATGTCATAACAGAATAATGACTAGGTCCTCAGAGAACAGTCACCCAACACCATGTCATAACAGAATAATGACTAGGTCCTCAGAGAACAGTCACCCAACACCATGTCATAACAGAATAATGACTAGGTCCTCAGAGAACAGTCACCCCAACACCATGTCATAACAGAATAATGACTAGGTCCTCAGAGAACAGTCACCCCAACACCATGTCATAACAGAATAATGACTAGGTCCTCAGAGAACAGTCACCCCAACACCATGTCATAACAGAATAATGACTAGGTCCTCAGAGAACAGTCACCCAACACCATGTCATAACAGAATAATGACTAGGTCCTCAGAGAACAGTCACCCCAACACCATGTCATAACAGAATAATGACTAGGTCCTCAGAGAACAGTCACCCCAACACCATGTCATAACAGAATAATGACTAGGTCCTCAGAGAACAGTCACCCAACACCATGTCATAACAGAATAATGACTAGGTCCTCAGAGAACAGTCACCCAACACCATGTCATAACAGAATAATGACTAGGTCCTCAGAGAACAGTCACCCAACACCATGTCATAACAGAATAATGACTAGGTCCTCAGAGAACAGTCCAACCCCAACACCATGTCATAACAGAATAATGACTAGGTCCTCAGAGAACAGTCACCCCAACACCATGTCATAACAGAATAATGACTAGGTCCTCAGAGAACAGTCACCCCAACACCATGTCATAACAAGGTCCTCAGAACAGTCACCCCAACACCATGTCATAACAGAATAATGACTAGGTCCTCAGAGAACAGTCACCCAACACCATGTCATAACAGAATAATGACTAGGTCCTCAGAGAACAGTCACCCCAACACCATGTCATAACAGAATAATGACTAGGTCCTCAGAGAACAGTCACCCCAACACCATGTCATAACAGAATAATGACTAGGTCCTCAGAGAACAGTCACCCCAACACCATGTCATAACAGAATAATGACTAGGTCCTCAGAGAACAGTCACCCCAACACCATGTCATAACAGAATAATGACTAGGTCCTCAGAGAACAGTCACCCAACACCATGTCATAACAGAATAATGACTAGGTCCTCAGAGAACAGTCACCCCAACACCATGTCATAACAGAATAATGACTAGGTCCTCAGAGAACAGTCACCCCAACACCATGTCATAACAGAATAATGACTAGGTCCTCAGAGAACAGTCACCCAACACCATGTCATAACAGAATAATGACTAGGTCCTCAGAGAACCCCACAACTCTATCAGATCTATTCCAACAGTAGTAGAACTTGCTAATCACCAAGACTTAACAAACCAGATTCAACTTGCCAACTAATCACCAAGACTTAACAAACCAGATTCAACTGACCAACTAATCACCAAGACTTAACAAACCAGATTCAACTGACCAACTAATCACCAAGACTTAACAAACCAGATTCAACTGGCCAACTAATCACCAAGACTTAACAAACCAGATTCAACTGACCAACTAATCACCAAGACTTAACAAACCAGATTCAACTTGCCAACTAATCACCAAGACTTAACAAACCAGATTCAACTGACCAACTAATCACCAAGACTTAACAAACCAGATTCAACTGGCCAACTAATCACCAAGACTTAACAAACCAGATTCAAATGACCAACTAATCACCAAGACTTAACAAACCAGATTCAACTGACCAACTAATCACCAAGACTTAACAAACCAGATTCAACTGGCCAACTAATCACCAAGACTTAACAAACCAGATTCAAATGACCAACTAATCACCAAGACTTAACAAACCAGATTCAACTGACCAACTAATCACCAAGACTTAACAAACCAGATTCAACTGGCCAACTAATCAGCAAGCTGAATTCCGTAGGTAGGCTAATACCCTTTACGCTACAATCTTGGGGACCCGGGAGAGCCCGGCCTCAGTAGTGTCTATAGGAATGATATTAACCAGGCCAGTACAGCTCAGCTTGCCTCAGTAGTGCCTATAGGCTATAGGAATGATATTTAACCAGGCCAGTACAGCTCAGCCTGCCTCAGTAGTGTCTATAGGCTATAGGAATTATATTAACCAGGCCAGTACAGCTCAGCTTGCCTCAGTAGTGTCTATAGGCTATAGGAATGATGTGTAAACAGGCCAGTACAGCTCAGCCTGCCTCAGTAGTGTCTATAGGCTATATGAATGATATTAACCAGGCCAGTACAGCTCAGCTTGCCTCAGTAGTGTCTATAGGCTATAGGAATGATATTAACCAGGCCAGTACAGCTCAGCCTGCCTCAGTAGTGTCTATAGGCTATAGGATTGATATTAACCAGGCCAGTACAGCTCAGCCTGCCTCAGTAGTGTCTATAGGCTATAGGAATGATATTAACCAGGCCAGTACAGCTCAGCTTGCCTCAGTAGTGCCTATAGGCTATAGGAATGATGTGTAAACAGGCCAGTACAGCTCAGCCTGCCTCAGTAGTGTCTATAGGCTATAGGAATGATATTAACCAGGCCAGTACAGCTCAGCTTGCCTCAGTAGTGTCTATAGGCTATAGGAATGATATTAACCAGGCCAGTACAGCTCAGCCTGCCTCAGTAGTGCCTATAGGCTATAGGAATGATATTAACCAGGCCAGTACAGCTCAGCCTGCCTCAGTAGTGCCTATAGGCTATAGGAATGATATTAACCAGGCCAGTACAGCTCAGCCTGCCTCAGTAGTGTCTATAGGCTATAGGAATGATATTAACCAGGCCAGTACAGCTCAGCTTGCCTCAGTAGTGTCTATAGGCTATAGGAATGATATTAACCAGGCCAGTACAGCTCAGCTTGCCTCAGTAGTGCCTATAGGCTATAGGAATGCTATTTAACCAGGCCAGTACAGCTCAGCTTGCCTCAGTAGTTTCTATAGGCTATAGGAATGATATTTAACCAGGCCAGTACAGCTCAGCTTGCCTCAGTAGTGCCTATAGGCTATAGGAATGATGTGTAACTAGGCCAGTACAGCTCAGCCTGCCTCAGTAGTGTCTATAGGCTATAGGAATGATATTAACCAGGCCAGTACAGCTCAGCTTGCCTCAGTAGTGTCTATAGGCTATAGGAATGATATTAACCAGGCCAGTACAGCTCAGCTTGCCTCAGTAGTGCCTATAGGCTATAGGAATGATGTGTAAACAGGCCAGTACAGCTCAGCCTGCCTCAGTAGTGCCTATAGGCTATAGGAATGATATTAACCAGGCCAGTACAGCTCAGCCTGCCTCAGTAGTGTCTATAGGCTATAGGAATGATATTAACCAGGCCAGTACAGCTCAGCTTGCCTCAGTAGTGCCTATAGGCTATATGAATGATATTAACCAGGCCAGTACAGCTCAGCTTGCCTCAGTAGTGTCTATAGGCTATAGGAATGATATTTAACCAGGCCAGTACAGCTCAGCTTGCCTCAGTAGTTTCTATAGGCTATAGGAATGATATTTAACCAGGCCAGTACAGCTCAGCTTGCCTCAGTAGTGCCTATAGGCTATAGGAATGATGTGTAACTAGGCCAGTACAGCTCAGCTTGCCTCAGTAGTGTCTATAGGCTATAGGAATGATATTAACCAGGCCAGTACAGCTCAGCCTGCCTCAGTAGTGTCTAAAGGCTATAGGAATGATATTAACCAGGCCAGTACAGCTCAGCTTGCCTCAGTAGTGCCTATAGGCTATAGGAATGATGTGTAAACAGGCCAGTACAGCTCAGCCTGCCTCAGTAGTGTCTATAGGCTATAGGAATGATATTAACCAGGCCAGTACAGCTCAGCTTGCCTCAGTAGTGTCTATAGGCTATAGGAATGATATTAACCAGGCCAGTACAGCTCAGCTTGCCTCAGTAGTGCCTATAGGCTATAGGCATGATATTTAACCAGGCCAGTACAGCTCAGCTTGCCTCAGTAGTGTCTATAGGCTATAGGCATGATATTTAACCAGGCCAGTACAGCTCAGCTTGCCTCAGTAGTGTCTATAGGCTATAGGAATGATATTTAACCAGGCCAGTACAGCTCAGCTTGCCTCAGTAGTGCCTATAGGCTATAGGAATGATGTGTAACTAGGCCAGTACAGCTCAGCTTGCCTCAGTAGTGTCTATAGGCTATAGGAATGATATTAACCAGGCCAGTACAGCTCAGCTTGCCTCGGTAGTGCCTATAGGCTATAGGAATGATATTAACCAGGCCAGTACAGCTCAGCTTGCCTCGGTAGTGCCTATAGACTATAGGAATGATATTAACCAGGCCAGTACAGCTCAGCTTGCCTCAGTAGTGGCTATAGGAATAATATTAACCAGGCCAGTACAGCTCAGCTTGCCTCAGTAGTGTCTATAGGAATGATATTAACCAGGCCAGTACAGCTCAGCTTGCCTCAGTAGTGGCTATAGGAATGATATTAACCAGGCCAGTACAGCTCAGCTTGCCTCAGTAGTGTGCCTAGCGTCTAAGTGTTGAGTCAATCCTGGGTTAGGAGTGTCTGAGACAACACTACTCCGATGACATCACTAATCCCTCGTACAGCCCACGTATACATTTTCCATCCTAGACTGGTATAGTAGTCTACTATGAGGGTGTGTGTGTGTGTGTGTGTGTGTGTGTGTGTGTGTGTGTGTGTGTGTGTGTGTGTGTGTGTGTGTGTGTGTGTGTGTGTGTGTGTGTGTGTGTGTGTGTGTGTGTGTGTGTGTGTGTGTGTGTGTGTGTGTGTGTGTGCGTGTGTGGTAAAGTAGGCTACTATGAGTGTGTGTGTGTGTGTGTGTGTGTGTGGTAAAGTAGTCTACTATGAGGGTGTGTGTGTGTGGTAAAGTAGTCTACTATGAGGGTGTGTGTGTGTGTGTGTGTGTGTGTGTGTGTGTGTGTGTGTGTGTGTGTGTGTGTGTGTGTGTGTGTGTGTGTGTGTGTGTGTGTGTGTGTGACTGCATGTCTGTGTGGTAAAGTAGTCTACTATGAGGGTGTGTGTGTGTGTGTGTGGTAAAGTAGTCTACTGTGTGTGTGTGTGTGTGTGTGTGTGTGTGTGTGTGTGTGTGTGTGTGTGTGTGTGTGTGTGTGTGTGTGTGTGTGTGTGGTAAAGTAGGCTACTGTGTGTGTGTGTGTGTGTGTGTGTGTGTGTGTGTGTGTGTGTGTGTGTGTGTGTGTGTGTGTGTGTGTGTGTGTGTGTGTGTGTGTGTGTGGTAAAGTAGGCTACTATGAGGGTGTGTGTGTGTGTGGTAAAGTAGTCTACTGTGTGTGTGTGTGTGTGTGTGTGTGTGTGTGTGTGTGTGTGTGTGTGTGTGTGTGTGTGGTAAAGTAGCCTACTATGAGGGAGGTGCTGACGGAATGACAGGGCTGCCTATTTCAGTCTCAGGGCAGGACCCCAGGAGAGCCAGACGTATCCAGTTTACCCTCCTACACATGCAGTTCAACCCCACGCAAACCCTCTTTTTATGGACGTGACTGGCTAAAGGGGATCCTGGCTGTGTTGGGCATTTCTGCTGTGTGGATGGATATAGGGAGAATACTCAACTGCTCAAAATAGACTATAGAGCGTGATTATACTATGAAAATATGTTTCATTTACTAAACGTATTCTGTCATAGAATTGGCAAGACTATACAGCTATATTTATTTACTGTCGATAGACTAGTTGTCCATTGACATCAAAGCATCCTAGCACTAAGTGTTAGGGTGAGAGAAACAGAATATACAGTTATATTTATTTACTGTAGATAGACTAGGAGTCCATTGACCAATGGACAAAGCATCCTAGCACTAAGTGTTAGGGTGAGAGAAACAGAATATACAGCTATATTTATTTACTGTCGATAGACTAGTTGTCCATTGACATCAAAGCATCCTAGCACTAAGTGTTAGGGTGAGAGAAACAGAATATACAGTTATATTTATTTACTGTCGATAGACTAGTTGTCCATTGACATCAAAGCATCCTAGCACTAAGTGTTAGGGTGAGAGAAACAGAATATACAGTTATATTTATTTACTGTAGATAGACTAGGAGTCCATTGACCAATGGACAAAGCAACCTAGCACTAAGTGTTAGGGTGAGAGAAACAGAATATACAGTTATATTTATTTACTGTAGTTAGACTAGTTGTCCATTGACATCAAAGCATCCTAGCACTAAGTGTTAGGGTGAGAGAAACAGAATATACAGTTATATTTATTTACTGTAGTTAGACTAGTTGTCCATTGACATCAAAGCATCCTAGCACTAAGTGTTAGGGTGAGAGAAGTGGATATCAAATTCCATTGACTATACCTACAGTCCTGTATATTTCCATTGACTATACCTACAGTCCAGTATATTTCCATTGACTATACCTACAGTCCTGTATATTTCCATTGACTATACCTACAGTCCTGTATATATCCGTTGACTATACCTACAGTCCTGTATATATCCGTTGACTATACCTACAGTCCTGTATATATCCGTTGACTATACCTACAGTCCTGTATATTTCCATTGACTATACCTACAGTCCTGTATAGTCCTGACTATATATCCTGTATGACTATACCTACAGTCCTGTATATTTCCATTGACTATACCTACAGTCCTGTATATTTCCGTTGACTATACCTACAGTCCTGTATATTTCCATTGACTATACCTACAGTCCTGTATATTTCCATTGACTATACCTACAGTCCTGTATATTTCCATTGACTATACCTACAGTCCTGTATATTTCCATTGACTATACCTACAGTCCTGTATATTTCCGTTGACTATACCTACAGTCCTGTATATATCCGTTGACTATACCTACAGTCCTGTATATTTCCGTTGACTATACCTACAGTCCTGTATATTTCCATTGACTATACCTACAGTCCTGTATATATCCGTTGACTATACCTACAGTCCTGTATATATCCGTTGACTATACCTACAGTCCTGTATATTTCCATTGACTATACCTACAGTCCTGTATATATCCGTTGACTATACCTACAGTCCTGTATATATCCGTTGACTATACCTACAGTCCTGTATATATCCGTTGACTATACCTACAGTCCTGTATATTTCCATTGACTATACCTACAGTCCTGTATATATCCGTTGACTATACCTACAGTCCTGTATATATCCGTTGACTATACCTACAGTCCTGTATATTTCCATTGACTATACCTACAGTCCTGTATATTTCCATTGACTATACCTACAGTCCTGTATATTTCCATTGACTATACCTACAGTCCTGTATATATCCGTTGACTATACCTACAGTCCTGTATATATCCATTGACTATACCTACAGTCCTGTATATTTCCATTGACTATACCTACAGTCCTGTATATTTCCATTGACTATACCTACAGTCCTGTATATATCCGTTGACTATACCTACAGTCCTGTATATTTCCATTGACTATACCTACAGTCCTGTATATTTCCATTGACTATACCTACAGTCCTGTATATATCCGTTGACTATACCTACAGTCCTGTATATATCCGTTGACTATACCTACAGTCCTGTATATTTCCATTGACTATACCTACAGTCCTGTATATTTCCATTGACTATACCTACAGTCCTGTATATTTCCATTGACTATACCTACAGTCCTGTATATTTCCATTGACTATACCTACAGTCCTGTATATTTCCATTGACTATACCTACAGTCCTGTATATATCCGTTGACTATACCTACAGTCCTGTATATATCCGTTGACTATACCTACAGTCCTGTATATTTCCATTGACTATACCTACAGTCCTGTATATATCCGTTGACTATACCTACAGTCCTGTATATATCCGTTGACTATACCTACAGTCCTGTATATTTCCATTGACTATACCTACAGTCCTGTATATTTCTACAGTCCTGACTATACCTACAGTCCTGTATATTTCCATTGACTATACCTACAGTCCTGTATATTTCCATTGACTATACCTACAGTCCTGTATATATCCGTTGACTATACCTACAGTCCTGTATATTTCCGTTGACTATACCTACAGTCCTGTATATATCCATTGACTATACCTACAGTCCTGTATATATCCGTTGACTATACCTACAGTCCTGTATATTTCCATTGACTATACCTACAGTCCTGTATATATCCTACAGTCCTGACTATACCTACAGTCCTGTATATATCCATTGACTATACCTACAGTCCTGTATATTTCCATGACTGACCTACAGTCCTGTATATTTCCATTGACTATACCTACAGTCCTGTATATATCCGTTGACTATACCTACAGTCCTGTATATATCCGTTGACTATACCTACAGTCCTGTATATATCCATTGACTATACCTACAGTCCTGTATATTTCCGTTGACTATACCTACAGTCCTGTATATTTCCATTGACTATACCTACAGTCCTGTATATATCCGTTGACTATACCTACAGTCCTGTATATATCCGTTGACTATAGTCCTACAGTATACCTACTGTATATTTCCGTTGACTATACCTACAGTCCTGTATATTTCCATTGACTATACCTACAGTCCTGTATATTTCCATTGACTATACCTACAGTCCTGTATATATCCGTTGACTATACCTACAGTCCTGTATATATCCATTGACTATACCTACAGTCCTGTATATTTCCATTGACTATACCTACAGTCCTGTATATATCCGTTGACTATACCTACAGTCCTGTATATATCCGTTGACTATACCTACAGTCCTGTATATTTCCATTGACTATACCTACAGTCCTGTATATATCCGTTGACTATACCTACAGTCCTGTATATTTCCATTGACTATACCTACAGTCCTGTATATATCCGTTGACTATACCTACAGTCCTGTATATATCCGTTGACTATACCTACAGTCCTGTATATACCTACAGTCCTGTTGACTATACCTACAGTCCTGTATATATCCGTTGACTATACCTACAGTCCTGTATATATCCATTGACTATACCTACAGTCCTGTATATATCCGTTGACTATACCTACAGTCCTGTATATATCCGTTGACTATACCTACAGTCCTGTATATATCCGTTGACTATACCTACAGTCCTGTATATATCCGTTGACTATACCTACAGTCCTGTATATATCCGTTGACTATACCTACAGTCCTGTATATATCCGTTGACTATACCTACAGTCCTGTATATATCCGTTGACTATACCTACAGTCCTGTATATTTCCGTTGACTATACCTACAGTCCTGTATATATCCATTGACTATACCTACAGTCCTGTATATATCCATTGACTATACCTACAGTCCTGTATATATCCATTGACTATACCTACAGTCCTGTATATATCCATTGACTATACCTACAGTCCTGTATATTTCCGTTGACTATAACTACAGTCCTGTATATTTCCGTTGACTATACCTACAGTCCTGTATATATCCATTGACTATACCTACAGTCCTGTATATTTCCAGTTGACTATACCTACAGTCCTGTATATATCCGTTGACTATACCTACAGTCCTGTATACCTACAGTCCATTGACTATACCTACAGTCCTGACTATATATTTCCATTGACTATACCTACAGTCCTGTATATATCCGTTGACTATACCTACAGTCCTGTATATTTCCATTGACTATACCTACAGTCCTGTATATATCCGTTGACTATACCTACAGTCCTGTATATATCCGTTGACTATACCTACAGTCCTGTATATATCCATTGACTATACCTACAGTCCTGTATATATCCGTTGACTATACCTACAGTCCTGTATATATCCGTTGACTATACCTACAGTCCTGTATATTTCCATTGACTATACCTACAGTCCTGTATATATCCGTTGACTATACCTACAGTCCTGTATATATCCGTTGACTATACCTACAGTCCTGTATATATCCGTTGACTATACCTACAGTCCTGTATATTTCCGTTGACTATACCTACAGTCCTGTATATATCCATTGACTATACCTACAGTCCTGTATATATCCGTTGACTATACCTACAGTCCTGTATATATCCGTTGACTATACCTACAGTCCTGTATATATCCGTTGACTATACCTACAGTCCTGTATATATCCGTTGACTATACCTACAGTCCTGTATATATCCGTTGACTATACCTACAGTCCTGTATATATCCAGTCCTGACTATACCTACAGTCCTGTATATATCCGTTGACTATACCTACAGTCCTGTATATATCCGTTGACTATACCTACAGTCCTGTATATATCCGTTGACTATACCTACAGTCCTGTATATATCCGTTGACTATACCTACAGTCCTGTATATATCCATTGACTATACCTACAGTCCTGTATATATCCGTTGACTATACCTACAGTCCTGTATATATCCGTTGACTATAACTACAGTCCTGTATATATCCGTTGACTATACCTACAGTCCTGTATATATCCGTTGACTATACCTACAGTCCTGTCCTGACTATACCTACAGTCCTGTATATATCCGTTGACTATACCTACAGTCCTGTATATATCCGTTGACTATACCTACAGTCCTGTATATATCCGTTGACTATACCTACAGTCCTGTATATATCCGTTGACTATACCTACAGTCCTGTATATATCCGTTGACTATACCTACAGTCCTGTATATATCCGTTGACTATACCTACAGTCCTGTATATATCCGTTGACTATACCTACAGTCCTGTATATATCCGTTGACTATACCTACAGTCCTGTATATATCCGTTGACTATACCTACAGTCCTGTATATATCCGTTGACTATACCTACAGTCCTGTATATATCCATTGACTATACCTACAGTCCTGTATATATCCATTGACTATACCTACAGTCCTGTATATATCCGTTGACTATAACCTACAGTCCTGTATATTTCCGTTGACTATACCTACAGTCCTGTATATATCCATTGACTATACCTACAGTCCTGTATATTTCCATTGACTATACCTACAGTCCTGTACAGTCCTGTATATCCGTTGACTATACCTACAGTCCTGTATATATCCATTGACTATACCTACAGTCCTGTATATTTCCATTGACTATACCTACAGTCCTGTATATATCCGTTGACTATACCTACAGTCCTGTATATATCCGTTGACTATACCTACAGTCCTGTATATATCCGTTGACTATACCTACAGTCCTGTATATATCCGTTGACTATACCTACAGTCCTGTATATATCCATTGACTATACCTACAGTCCTGTATATATCCGTTGACTATACCTACAGTCCTGTATATATCCATTGACTATACCTACAGTCCTGTATATATCCGTTGACTATACCTACAGTCCTGTATATTTCCATTGACTATACCTACAGTCCTGTATATTTCCATTGACTATACCTACAGTCCTGTATATATCCGTTGACTATAACTACAGTCCTGTATATTTCCGACTTGACTATACCTACAGTCCTGTATATATCCGTTGACTATACCTACAGTCCTGTATATATCCGTTGACTATACCTACAGTCCTGTATATATCCGTTGACTATACCTACAGTCCTGTATATATCCGTTGACTATACCTACAGTCCTGTATATATCCGTTGACTATACCTACAGTCCTGTATATTTCCATTGACTATACCTACAGTCCTGTATATTTCCATTGACTATGATATACCGTTGACTATACCTACAGTCCTGTATATATCCGACTTGACTATACCTACAGTCCTGTATATATCCGTTGACTATAACTACAGTCCTGTATATTTCCGTTGACTATACCTACAGTCCTGTATATATCCGTTGACTATACCTACAGTCCTGTATATATCCGTTGACTATACCTACAGTCCTGTATATATCCGTTGACTATACCTACAGTCCTGTATATAGGCTATCCGTTGACTATACCTACAGTCCTGTATATATCCGTTGACTATACCTACAGTCCTGTATATATCCGTTGACTATACCTACAGTCCTGTATATTTCCATTGACTATACCTACAGTCCTGTATATATCCGTTGACTATACCTACAGTCCTGTATATTTCCATTGACTATACCTACAGTCCTGTATATTTCCATTGACTATACCTACAGTCCTGTATATATCCGTTGACTATACCTACAGTCCTGTATATTTCATAACAAGCTGTTCAAGACATATTTGCATATGTGCTATTCTTGACATGATGCATCTTGGAAATTAATCTTGCACTTCCTGAACTTGAAAGTGAGGTGAGCTGTTATTTCACATGGTAACAACACAGTGACTTGTTATTTGACATGGTAACACACTGCATTGTCACTACAGTCCCTAGCAACACACCACATTGTTACTATGGCAACACACCACAGTGTTACTACAGTCCCTGGTAACACACCACATTGTTACCTTGGCAACACACCACATTGTTACTATGGCAACACACCACAGTGTTACTACAGTCCCTGGTAACACACCACATTGTTACCTTGGCAACACACCACAGTGTTACTATGGCAACACACCACATTGTTACTATGGCAACACACCACATTGTTACTATGGCAGCACACCACAGTGTTACTATGGCAGCAGAACACAGTGTTACTATGGCAGCACACCACTGTGTTACTACAGTCCCTGGTAACACACCACATTGTTACCTTGGCAACACACCACATTGTTACTATGGCAACACAATACATTGTTATTACATTACCTGGCAATACACCACAGTGTTACTATGGCAACACACCACATTGTTACTATGAAAGCACACCACATTGTTACTATGAAAGCACACCACATTGTTACTATGGCAGCACACCACTGTGTTACTATGGCAGCACACCACATTGTTACTATGGCAGCACACCACTGTGTTACTATGGCAGCACACCACTGTGTTACTATGGCAGCACACCACTGTGTTACTATGGCAGCACACCACTGTGTTACTATGGCAGCACACCACTGTGTTACTATGGCAGCACACCACTGTGTTACTATGGCAGCACACCACTGTGTTACTATGGCAGCACACCACTGTGTTACTATGGCAGCACACCACTGTGTTACTATGGCAGCACACCACTGTGTTACTATGGCAGCACACCACTGTGTTACTATGGCAGCACACCACTGTGTTACTATGGCAGCACACCACTGTGTTACTATGGCAGCACACAACATTGTTACTATGGCAGCACACCACATTGTTACTACAGTCTGCAGTACTATTGTAGCTACTGTTGTTTTAATCTCTCCTCCAACCCTCTGGAAGTGCCAGAGACTGCTTTTTGATGAAGAACAGAGGATCATTTGAGCTGTTTGGTGTTGAAAGGATTCCAGTATCCAAATACACCTCTGCTCCTGGCCCCCTGCTCTCCTCTGGCCTTCCCCAGTGAGAACAGACATGGGGTTTGGGCCAGAGGTTGCCCGGTGCTAGGCCAGTGGCCTGGGGGGGATCTCTGTGCCGGAGCTGGGCTGAAGCAGAGGGGTGTTGAGACAGCTGTGATCCTCTCTCTCCCTGTCTCTCTGTCTCTCCCTCTTTCTGTCTCTCTCTGTCTCTCTCTGTCTCTGTCTCTCTCTCCGTCTCTCTCTGTCTCTCCCTCTTTCTGTCTCTCTCTGTCTCTCTCTGTCTCTGTCTCTCTCTCCGTCTCTCTCTGTCTCTGTCTCTCTCTCTGTCTCTCTGTCTCTCTCTCTGTCTCTCTCTCTGTCTCTCTCTCTGTCTCTCTCTCTGTCTCTCTCTCTCTCTCTCTCTCTCTCTATTTCTCTCTTTCTCTCTCTCTCTCTCTCTCTCTCTCTCTCTCTCTCTCTCTCTCTCTCTCTCTCTCCCTCTTTCTTTCTGTCTCTCTCTCTCTCTTTCTGTCTCTCTCTCTCTCTCTTTCTGTCTCTCTCTCTCTGTCTCTATCTCTCTCTGTCTCTCTCTCTCTCTCTTTTTCTCTTTCTTTCTAGGCCAAGATGTCTGATTCATGTTACGATGAGTCAAGTCAGAACTGGAGCAGCAGGAATCATGCTCTGCCAGGACCAGGGTTGTGACTCAGAGACTCTGCTCTGTGCACCGTGGTGTCACTGTTCCACTACTCTCACCTCGCCTACACTCCACTCAGGGGGGGTTAAAAGAGAAGAGAAAAGAGCAAAGTGGACCCCGGAGTGGAAAGGAACAGATGAGCTGTTCTTAAATGACATTTCTCATGTTGTTACTGAGCTTTCTGCTGGCTGAAGAGATGTGGTGTGGATAAAGGGGGCCTGTTTCCTGCCTCTCCTCTCAGCCCAGGTGCATCGAAGTTGTACTCTAGCACTTAATGCATCAATAGGGAGTTTTTAGATGGAGAATCATCTTGGTTTGGAACCCTATTATATAAACCATACGTCCTGTTTATAATCTCTTTCGATTTATAGTTTTAATTGGTCAAAGGCTAACCAAAATCTGTCCCTCAAAACCAACGTTAAGATGAAGACGGCCGAACTCGTTACTCATGGAGACATCGTCACGAATGGCACCCTATTCCCTATGGGGCCCCCTGGTCAAAAGTAGTGCACACTCTTAAAGGAGTGGGGTTCCGTTTGGGACATCACCTGTTGTTATCAACATGTCAATCAAAGTGCATATTAACAAAACTATGAGCTACCCATTTCAGATCAGTGACCCAGAGCAGGAGAGGGGGGAAAATGTGTTCTCACTCAGTTCATTTTAAGGTATAATTGATGGTTGTCGTGGAAACAACGTATGATTTTAGCTTGGTGTTTTTCATATGTGGGGAAAGCAGGCAACAACATGTGAGTCAGCTGAAACCAGCCGGTCTGCCCGGCTTCGGTGTCACGATACGAGAGAAAACGTGGACTCCATCCTGTCCTTTTTCTCAGGAGAGAGACAGAGAGAGAGAAACAGAGAGAGACGGAGAGAGAGAAACAAAGGAAGAGAGGGAGAGTAAGTGAGCGATAAAAAGAGAGACAAAGAGAGAGAGAGACAGAGAGAGTAAAGAGAGAGAGAGAGAGTAAAAAGAGAGAGAGACAGAGGAAGAGAGGGAGAGTAAGTGAGCGATAAAAAGAGAGACAAAGAGAGAGAGAGACAGAGAGAGTAAAGAGAGAGAGAGAATAACATGAGAGACAGAGAGAGGGAGAGAGAGAGTAAAGAGAGAGAGAATAAAATGTGGGAGAGAGAGAGACAGAGAGAGTAAAGAGAGAGAGAGAGAATAACATGAGAGACAGAGAGAGGGAGAGAGAGAGACAGAGAGAGTAAAGAGAGAGAGAGAGAATAACATGAGAGACAGAGAGAGGGAGAGAGAGACAGAGAGAGAGAGGGAGAGAGAGAGAGAGAGAGAGTAAAGAGAGAGAGAGAGAATAAAATGAGAGAGGGAGAGAGAGAGACAGAGAGAGTAAAGAGAGAGAGAGAGAATAACATGAGAGACAGAGAGAGGGAGAGAGAGACAGAGAGAGAGTAAAAAGAGAGACAGAATAAAATGAGAGACACAGAGAGGGAGAGAGAGAGAGAGAGAGAGTAAAGAGAGAGAGAGAATAAAATGAGAGACAGAGAGAGGGAGAGAGAGAGACAGAGAGAGTAAAGAGAGAGAGAGAGAATAACATGAGAGGGAGAGAGAGACAGAGAGAGTAAAGAGAGAGAGAATAAATGAGAGACAGAGAGAGGGGAGAGAGAGAGAGAGAGTAAAGAGAGAGAGAGAATAAAATGAGAGACAGAGAGAGAGAGACAGAGAGAGTAAAGAGAGAGAGAGAGAATAACATGAGAGACAGAGAGAGGGAGAGAGAGACAGAGAGAGAGTAAAAAGAGAGACAGAATAAAATGAGAGACACAGAGAGGGAGAGAGAGAGAGTAAAGAGAGACAGAGAGAGTAAAGAGAGAGAGAGTAAAGAGAGAGAGAGAGAGAGTAAAAAGAGAGAGAGAATAAAATGAGAGACAGAGAGAGGGAGAGAGAGAGAGAGAGAGAGACAGATAATGACAAAACCATGTAATGAGGAAATGTGTTACTTTGTCCCAAAAGTGGCTGACTTATCACCGTGAGGAAAAACAGAGTAGGCAGCTTTAGTCAAAAGGTGGCACAAAAAGGCAAACATCTTCATTATCAATATTATTAATATATATAATTATATTGATTATCAATATTATTTATATATATTATTTTATTCATTATCAATATATATCATATACATTATCAATAGTATTAATATATATTATTATATTCATTAGAAATATTATTAATATATATTATATTCATTATCTATTTTATTAATATATATTATTTTATTCATTAATATTATTAATATATATTAGTATAGTCATTATTAATGTATATTAATATATTCAGTATCAACAATATTATATATTATTATCTTCGTGATCAACATTACAATGATATTCTATTATCTTCATTATTGTTATTATTATTATATAAAATTATATTCAATATCAGCATTATTATTATTATCAGCATTATTATTGTATATTATCTTTATTATAATTATATTTATTACCAATATTATTATGTATTATCTTCACTATTTACATTATTATATAATATTAGATTCATTATCAACATTGTTATCTAATATTATGTTAGACAGTGTCTCCTGACCCCTCCTGTCTCAGCCTCCAGTATTTATGCTGCAGTAGTTTGTGTCGGGGGGCTAGGGTCAGTTTGTTATATCTGGAGTACTTCTCCTTTCCTATTCGGTGTCCTGTGTGAATCTAAGTGTGCGTTCTCTAATTCTCTCCTTCTTTCTTTCTCTCTCTCGGAGGACCTGAGCCCTAGGACCATGCGTCTGCTAAATGACTTAAATGTAATGTAAATGTACCTGACATGATGACTCCTTGCTGTCCCCAGTCCACCTGGCCATGCTGCTGCTCCAGTTTCAACTGACCTGAGCCCAAGGACCATGCCCCAGGACTACCTGACATGATGACTCCTTGCTGTCCCCAGTCCACCTGGCCATGCTGCTGCTCCAGTTTCAACTGTTCTGCCTTACTATTATTCGACCATGCTGGTCATTTATAAACATTTGAACATCTTGGCCATGTTCTTTTATAATCTCCACCCGGCACAGCCAGAAAAGGACTGACCACCCCACATAGCCTGATTCCTCTCTAGGTTTCTTCCTAGGTTTTGGCCTTTCTAGGGAGTTTTTCCTAGCCACCGTGCTTCTACACCTGCATTGCTTGCTGTTTGGGGTTTTAGGCTGGGTTTCTGTACAGCACTTTGAGATATCAGCTGATGAATAAATTTGATTTGATTTTTGATTTTGATTTGATGTTCATTATCAACATTGTTATTATATAATATTAGATTAATTATCAACATTATTATACATTATTATATTCATTATCAACATTGTTCTTATATAATATTATATTCATTATCAACGTTGTTATTATATAATATTATATTTATTATCAACATTATTATATAATATTATATTCATTATCAACATCATTATATATTATTATATTCATTATCAACATTATTATATATTATTATATATTCATTACAACATTATTATATATTATTATATTCATTATCAACATTATTATATTTTATTATATTCATTCTCAACATTATTATATATTATTATATTCATTATCAACATTATTATATATTATTATATTCATTATCAACATTATTATATTCATTATCAACATTATTATATATTATTATATTCATTATCAACATTATTATATATTATTATATTCATTATCAACATTATTATATTCATTATCAACATTATTATATATTATTATATTCATTATCAACATTATTATATATTATTATATTCATTATCAACATTATTATATATTATTATATTCATTATCAACATTATTATATTCATTATCAACATTATTATATATTATTATATTCATTATCAACATTATTATATATTATTATATTCATTATCAACATTATTATATATTATTATATTCATTAACTTCAGCAACACTGTTGTTGCTGTTCTTGGATCTGAAAATAATATAATAATATAATAATATTATAAAATCACTTGTCCTATTAGCCAGTAGAAAGGAGACATTCTCTTTCAAACTTCCTGTTGAGAGAAAATCACAGGAAATAAGAGACTGTTGAGTCCTGCTGCTGGAGACAAATTGCCTCCACTCCCTCAGCCAGAGAGCGTAGCTGACCACACAAACGCACGTACTCAGCCATGCACCCAAAGTCTGGCACATTTATCACAACTGAAATGAGATGTAGCTTTTCTGCAGGAAACCCACTTGATTAATAAAGAGGCTCTTAAGTCAGAAATGGGTTGGTCAAGTGTTTTCTTCTTGATACGATAGTAATGAAATATTAGGTATAAGTAGAGGGATTCCTGATCCATAAGGATACAGACTTCAGTCGCTCTCACCTCTCATCCCTGCTATTACATCCACCCTCACCTCTCATCCCTGCTATTACATCCATCTTCACCTCTCATCCCTGCTATTACATCCACCCTCACCTCTCATCCCTGCTATTACATCCACCCTCACCTCTCATCCCTGCTATTACATCCACCCTCAACTCTCATCCCTCCTATTACATCCACCCTCACCTCTCATCCCTGCTATTACATCCACCCTCACCTCTCATCCCTGCTATTACATCCACCCTCACCTCTCATCCCTGCTATTACATCCACCCTCACACTCTCATCCCTCCTATTACATCCACCCTCACCTCTCATCCCTGCTATTACATCCACCCTCACCTCTCATCCCTGCTATTACATCCACCCTCACCTCTCATCCCTGCTATTACATCCACCCTCACCTCTCATCCCTGCTATTACATCCACCCTCACCTCTCATCCCTGCTATTACATCCACCCTCACCTCTCACCCCTGCTATTACATCCACCCTCACCTCTCATCCCTGCTATTACAACCACCCTCACCTCTCATCCCTGCTATTACAACCAACCTCACGTCTCATCCCTCTCATCCCCCTCATCCCTGCCATTTAATCTACCCTCACGTCTCATCCCTGCCATTCCTGCCATCCCCATACAGTTTTTATTTATTTACTTTTCTGCTCTTTTGCACACCAATATCTCTACCTGTACATGCCCATCTGATCATTTATCACTCCAGTGTTAATCTGCAATATTGTAATTATTCGCCTACCTCCTCATGCCTTTTGCACACATTGTATATAGACTCCCCTTTTGTTTCTACTGTGTTATTGACTTGTTAATTGTTTACTCCATGTGTAACTCTGTGTTGTCTGCTCACACTGCTATGCTTTATCTTGGTCCAGGTCGCAGTTGAAAATGAGAACTTGTTCTCAACTAGCCTACCTGGTTAAATAAAGGTGTTCTCAACTAGCCTACCTGGTTAAATAAAGGTGTTCTCAACTGGCCTACCTGGTTAAATAAAGGTGTTCTCAACTAGCCTACCTGGTTAAATAAAGGTGTTCTCAACTAGCCTACCTGGTTAAATAAAGGTGTTCTCAACTAGCCTACCTGGTTAAATAAAGGTGTTCTCAACTAGCCTACCTGGTTAAATAAAGGTGTTCTCAACTAGCCTACCTGGTTAAATAAAGGTGTTCTCAACTAGCCTACCTGGTTAAATAAAGGTGTTCTCAACTAGCCTACCTGGTTAAATAAAGGTGTTCTCAACTAGCCTACCTGGTTAAATAAAGGTGTTCTCAACTAGCCTACCTGGTTAAATAAAGGTGTTCTCAACTAGCCTACCTGGTTAAATAAAGGTGTTCTCAACTAGCCTACCTGGTTAAATAAAGGTGTTCTCAACTAGCCTACCTGGTTAAATAAAGGTGTTCTCAACTAGCCTACCTGGTGAAAAAAAAGGTGAAAAAAATGTGAAAAAAATAAAAAATGTAATCTACCCTCACGTCTCATCCCTGCCATTTAATCCACTGATAAGAATATACTCACAGATCCATATGTAATCAAATGTAGATCTAGTGTCACGTTCTGACCATAGTTCTTTTGTGTTTTCCTTGTTTTAGTGTTGGTCAGGACGTGAACTGGGTGGGCATTCTGTTGTATGTCTAGTTTGTCTATTTCTATGTTTGGCCTGATATGGTTCTCAATCAGAGGCAGGTGTTAGTCATTGTCTCTGATTGGGAACCATATTTAGGGAGCCTGTTTTGTGTTGGGGTTTGTGGGTGGTTGTTTCCTGTCTTTGTGGTCTCTGCACCAGATAGGACTGTGTTGGGATGTGTGGGTGGTTGTTTCCTGTCTCTGTTCTCTGCACCAGATAGGACTGTGTTGGGGTTTGTGGGTGGTTGTTTCCTGTCTCTGTTCTCTGCACCAGATAGGACTGTGTTGGGGTTTGTGGGTGGTTGTTTCCTGTCTCTGTGTTCTCTGCACCAGATAGGACTGTGTTGGGGTTTGTGGGTGGTTGTTTCCTGTCTTTGTGTTCTCTGCACCAGATAGGACTGTGTTGGGGGTTGTGGGTGGTTGTTTCCTGTCTCTGTTCTCTGCACCAGATAGGACTGTGTTGGGGTTTGTGGGTGGTTGTTTCCTGTCTCTGTGTTCTCTGCACCAGATAGGACTGTGTTGATGTGTGGGTGGTTGTTTCCTGTCTCTGTTCTCTGCACCAGATAGGACTGTGTTGGGGTTTGTGGGTGGTTTCCTGTCTCTGTGTTCTCTGCACCAGATAGGACTGTGTTGGGGGTTGTGGGTGGTTGTTTCCTGTCTCTGTGTTCTCTGCACCAGATAGGACTGTGTTGGGATGTGTGGGTGGTTGTTTCCTGTCTCTGTTCTCTGCACCAGATAGGACTGTGTTGGGGGTTTGTGGGTGGTTTCCTGTCTCTGTGTTCTCTCCACCAGATAGGACTGTGTTGGTTTGTGGGTGGTTGTTTCCTGTCTTTGTGGTCTCTGCACCAGATAGGACTGTGTTGGGATGTGTGGGTGGTTGTTTCCTGTCTCTGTTCTCTGCACCAGATAGGACTGTGTTGGGGGTTTGTGGGTGGTTGTTTCCTGTCTTTGTGTTCTCTGCACCAGATAGGACTGTGTTGGGTTGTGGGTGGTTGTTTCCTGTCTCTGTTCTCTGCACCAGATAGGACTGTGTTGGGGGTTTGTGGGTGGTTTCCTGTCTCTGTGTTCTCTGCACCAGATAGGACTGTGTTGGGGTTTGTGGGTGGTTGTTTCCTGTCTTTGTGGTCTCTCCACCAGATAGGACTGTGTTGGGGTTTGTGGGTGGTTGTTTCCTGTCTTTGTGGTCTCTCCACCAGATAGGACTGTGTTGGGGTTTGTGGGTGGTTGTTTCCTGTCTCTGTGGTCTCTGCACCAGATAGGACTGTGTTGGTTTGTGGGTGGTTGTTTCCTGTCTTTGTGTTCTCTGCACCAGATAGGACTGTTTTGGGTTTTGCTACGTTTGTTGTTTTGTAGTGTGTTCATGTTGAGTTTCTCTTATTAAAACCATGGACACTTACCACGCTGCGCATTGGTCCTCCGATCCTTCTCGCTTCTCCTCCTCAGATGAAGAGGAGGAGGAAATCCCTTACATCTAGGGACTACTATGCAGACCTACACAAAGCTTGAATACTTTTTCCCGTGAAAATGTACTTCAATAAACTGATGACAGAGACACATTAGAGGGAGATATATAAGCATTGAGGAAGTTGCCAAAGCAATTAAATCACTTACGAGTAATAAAGCCCTGGGTGACGACAGCTTCTCTGTTAACTTCTATAAAACTCTTGAGATACTTCCAGATAAACTCAAGGTATAACACGAGGCGAAACCATTTCACACTCCTCGATAGTAACCCCATATTGTCCAAACCAAATCAAGATCGTAGCAGTTACAGACCAATTAAAGTTTTAACTTTAATAATTAAATATTTTAGAAGATA
This sequence comes from Oncorhynchus keta, assembly GCF_023373465.1. Classification (NCBI taxonomy): domain Eukaryota; kingdom Metazoa; phylum Chordata; class Actinopteri; order Salmoniformes; family Salmonidae; genus Oncorhynchus; species Oncorhynchus keta. The sequence goes on along the minus strand of NC_068438.1, from coordinate 51,617,837 downwards.
TTAACTTGTAAGACGAGATGAGATGTTAAACTAATCCATTAAAAAAAACAAATGGGCTTTTTAAAAAGTTTTAAAAAGATAGACAAGTAGCAGACAACATGACGAAACGCATGCATAGTCTTTTTATTGTCTTTTTAATGCCAGAGAGTACCATTCTCTAAACAGCGGAGGTTTCCGTGGACAGAGAAGGCATTTAACGGTAAAGAATGGCCATACTTGTTTTAGAACGTTGTCAGAGTTTAGTTCTCAGAGTTTAGTTCTCAGAGTTTAGTTCTGAGTTTGGTTCTCAGAGTTTGGTTCTCAGAGTTTGGTTCTCAGAGTTTGGTTTAAAGCCAAGTTTTTATTTTATTTTTTATGTATATAAAAAGTCACCAACAGCCAAAATCTGCACTAATGTTCAAATGTCAGATGCCTTCACCATCCACAGAGGAACACGCCAACACGTTCTCTCACCATTTGTTCTTCATTCTGGTTTTTTACAACCCTTTAGCCTGCTTACTTGGAGATGGTAAAATAACACCAGGAAATTAAGATATGAATTTGTTCTTAACTGACTTGCCTGGTTAAATAAAGGTACAAATAAAATTTCAAATCAATCAAATTGTATTGGTCACATACATATGTTTGGCAGATGTTAATGCGAGTGTAGCGAAATGCTTGAAATTTTATAAAGGCTATAAGATCAACTGGGAAAATCCCATTCAAATTGTCTCCAGGAAGTAACTACCTGCTACACCCCCAACTAGATGGTCTCCAGGAAGTGACTACCTGCTAAACCCCCAACTAGATGGTCTCCAGGAAGTGAATAGCTTTGAGTAATGGCTAAACCCCCAACTAGATGGTCTCCAGGAAGTGAATAGCTTTGAGTAATGGCTAAACCCCCAACTAGATGGTCTCCAGGAAGTGAATAGCTTTGAGTAATGGCTAAACCCCCAACTAGATGGTCTCCAGGAAGTGAATAGCTTTGAGTAATGGTTAAAACCACGAATATATGGTCTCCAAATCAAAATCAAGTCAAATTTTATTGGTCACATACACCTGGTTAGCAGATGTTAATGCGATTGTAGCGAAATGCTTGTGCTTCTAGTTCCGACCATGCAGTAATATCTAACAAGTAATCTAACAATTTCACAACAACAGTCTGATGGCCTTGAGATAGAAGCTGTTTTTCAGTCTCTCGGTCCCAGCTTTGATGCACCTGTACTGACCTCGCCTGAACAGGCAGTCTGGATGATATGGCCTTCCTGTGACATCGGGTGGTGAACAGGCATGCCACCACCCTCTGGCTCGGGTGGTTGTTGTCCATCTGATGATCTTTATGGCCTTCCTGTGACATCGGGTGGTGTAGGTGTCCTGGAGGGCAAGTAGTCTCATTGTTGTTGGTAATCAAGCCTACCACTGTAGTGTTGTCTGCAAACTTGATGATTGAGTTGGAGGCGTGCATGGCCACGCAGTCGTGGGTGAACAGGGAGTACAGGAGGGGGCTGAGAACACACCCTTGTGGGGCCTCAGTGTTGAGGATCTGCGGGTGGAGATGTTGTTTCCTACACTCACCACCTGGGGGCGTCCGGTCAGAAAGTCCAGGACCCAGGTGTACAGGGCAGGGTCGAGACCCAGGGTCTCGAGCTTAATGACAAGTTTGGAGGGTACTATGGTGTTAAATGCTGAGCTGTAGTCGATGAACAGCATTCTTACATAGGTTTTCATCTGGTCCAGATGGGTTAGGTCAGTGTGCAGTGTGATTGCGTTGTCTGTGAACCTATAGGGGTGGTATGCAAATTGAAACAGGTAGGGTGAAGGTGATATGTGACTAGCAAAGCACTTCATGATGGAAGTGAGTTTAGCTCAGTTACCTTAGCTTTCTTGGGAACAGGAACAAGCCCTGTGAAGCATGGGAACAGCAGATTGATTGAATATGTCTGTAAACACACCAGCCAGCTGGTCTGCGCATGCTCTGAGGACACGGCTGGGGATGCCGTCTGGGCCGGCAGCCTTGCGAGGGTTACCACGTTTAAATGTTTTACTCACGTTGGCTCCAGTGAAGGAGAGTCCGCAGGTTTTGGTAGCGGGCCCTGTCGGTGGCACTGTATTGTCCTCAAAGCGAGCAAAGAAGTTGTTTAGTTTGTCTGGGAGCAAGACATCGGGCTCCGCGACGGGGCTGGTTTTCTTTTTGTAGTCCGTGATTGACGGAAGACCCTGCCACATACCTCTCGTGTCTGAGCCGTTGAATTGCGAGTAATTCCAGGAGTTAAATACCTTGGAGTAATGCTAAAACCCCAAATACAGTTGAAATCGTAAGTTTACATACACTTAGGTTGGACTGATCAAAACTCATTTTTCAAACACTCCACAATTTTTGTAAGTCGGTTAGGACATCTACTTTGTTTATGACACAAGTAATTTTTCCAAACAATTGTTTTACAGACAGATTATTTAACTTATAATTCACTGTATCACACTTCCAGTGGGTCAGATGTTTACATACACTAAGTTGACTGTGCCTTTAAACAGCTTGGATAATTCCAGAAAAATATGTCATGGCTTTAGAAGCTGTGTTGTGTTGGCGACTTCTCCAAAAGCTATTTGGTGTCAGGTGTTTCAATTAAGGAAATATCACAACTGTATGTGTGAGTACGTCTGTATATACTTGACCTTTCATGTCAATCCTCCCCTTCCCATATTCTAGGATGTTAACACTGTATGATGGCCTATGTGAATAATGAACTGCTTTTGTTTAGGGAAGTGTCATATTTATTGAATTTATACCCCCCCCCCAAAAACAAAATCAACAACAACAAAATATATATTTTTTAAAAGACGCACACACACACACGCACGCACACACACACGCACACACGCACGCACGCACGCACGCACGCACACACACACACACACACACACACACACACACACACACACACACACACATGGATGCACTAAATGGGAGAGAGAGAGCCTCCACACACATACTGTATAACATATCCATTCAACCCCCACAGGTAGAGAGGATCAGGGTGTAAAGAAGGAGAACAACATGGGGGGGGGGAATATGAGTAGGAACACAACCCAGGAACACAACCCATGAACACAACCCTTGAACACAACCCATGAACACAACCCATGAACACAACCCATGAACACAACCCATGAACACAACCCAGGAACACAACCCATGAACACAACCCAGGAACACAACCCATGAACACAACCCAGGAACACAACCCATGAACACAACCCAGGAACACAACCCATGAACACAACCCAGGAACACAACCCATGAACACAACCCAGGAACACAACCCATGAACACAACCCATGAACACAACCCATGAACACAACCCATGAACACAACCCATGAACACAACCCATGAACACAACCCATGAACACAACCCATGAACACAACCCATGAACACAACCCATGAACACAACCCATGAACACACCCATGAACACAACCCAGGAACACAACCCATGAACATAACCCATGAACACAACCCAGGAACACAACCCAGTAACACAACCCATGAACACAACCCATGAACACAACCCATGAACACAACCCATCAACACAACCCATGAACACAACCCATGAACACAACCCATGAACACAACCCATCAACACAACCCAGGAACACAACCCATGAACACAACCCATGAACACAACCCATCAACACAACCCAGGAACACAACCCATCAACACAACCCATGAACACAACCCATCAACACAACCCATGAACACAACCCATGAACACAACCCATCAACACAACCCATGAACACAACCCATCAACACAACCCATGAACACAACCCAGGAACACAACCCATCAACACAACCCAGGAACACAACCCATGAACACAACCCATGAACACAACCCATCAACACAACCCATGAACACAACCCATGAACACAACCCATGAACACAACCCAGGAACACAACCCATGAACACAACCCATGAACACAACCCATGAACACAACCCATGAACACAACCCATGAACACAACCCATGAACACAACCCATCAACACAACCCATGAACACAACCCATGAACACAACCCATGAACACAACCCAGGAACACAACCCATGAACACAACCCATGAACACAACCCATGAACACAACCCATGAACACAACCCAGGAACACAACCCAGGAACACAACCCATGAACACAACCCATGAACACAACCCATGAACACAACCCATCAACACAACCCATGAACACAACCCATGAACACAACCCATGAACACAACCCAGGAACACAACCCATGAACACAACCCATGAACACAACCCATGAACACAACCCATGAACACAACCCAGGAACACAACCCATCAACACAACCCATGAACACAACCCATGAACACAACCCAGGAACACAACCCATGAACACAACCCATGAACACAACCCAGGAACACAACCCATCAACACAACCCATGAACACAACCCATGAACACAACCCATAAACACAACCCATGAACACAACCCAGGAACACAACCCATGAACACAACCCATGAACACAACCCATAAACACAACCCATAAACACAACCCAGGAACACAACCCATCAACACAACCCAGGAACACAACCCATGAACACAACCCATGAACACAACCCAGGAACACAACCCATGAACACAACCCATGAACACAACCCAGGAACACAACCCATGAACACAACCCATGAACACAACCCATGAACACAACCCATGAACACAACCCAGGAACACAACCCATGAACACAACCCATGAACACAACCCATGAACACAACCCATGAACACAACCCATGAACACAACCCAGGAACACAACCCATCAACACAACCCATGAACACAACCCATAAACACAACCCATGAACACAACCCATGAACACAACCCAGGAACACAACCCATAAACACAACCCATGAACACAACCCTTTGTGGTCAAACCGTCGCTAAGACCTTTTTAACATTCAAACTCCTCGTCTCCTCGTTTCCTCGTCTCCTCGTTTCCTAACGAGGATCTCCCTTCCTTATCCACTGTTCCCAGCAGCTCCCTCTCCTGTCTGGCTCTCACCCTCCAGGCAGCCCTCTCCTCCCCCCTAGGAGATGCCCAGGCACGCCAGCTCTTGTTCAGGCACGCCAGCTTGCTGCCCATCCCCCCTCTCTCCCTCTGTTCCCCCAGTACCAGCCAGGCCTGTTTGTATCTGCTTGCCTCAGTCTGTCTCGCCTGGAGCGTAACTGGATAATGAGGCAACTTTCTGGGCTTGACTTAGGCGGCGTCACAAATACCACCTTGTTGCCTATGTTACGCACTATCTTTGACCATGAGATCTCTATACAGGGTCTCATTCAGAGGCCACTATACAGGGAACAGGGTCTCATTCAGAGCCCACTATACAGGGTCTCATTCAGAGCCCTCTATACAGGGAACAGGGTCTCATTCAGAGACCACTATACAGGGAACAGGGTCTCATTCAGAGCCCTCTATACAGGGAACAGGGTCTCATTCAGAGCCCTCTATACAGGGTCTCATTCAGAGCCCACTATACAGGGTCTCATTCAGAGCCCTCTATACAGGGTCTCATTCAGAGCCCTCTATACAGGGAACAGGGTCTCATTCAGAGCCCTCTATACAGGGAACAGTGTCTCATTCAGAGCCCTCTATACAGGGTCTCATTCAGAGCCCACTATACAGGGTCTCATTCAGAGCCCTCTATACAGGGAACTGGGTCTCATTCAGAGCCCACTATACAGGGAACAGGGTCTCATTCAGAGCCCTCTATACAGGGAACAGGGTCTCATTCAGAGCCCTCTATACAGGGTCTCATTCAGAGCCCACTATACAGGGTCTCATTCAGAGCCCACTATACAGGGAACAGGGTCTCATTCAGAGCCCACTATACAGGGAACAGGGTCTCATTCAGAGCCCTCTATACAGGGAACAGGGTCTCATTCAGAGCCCTCTATACAGGGAACAGGGTCTCATTCAGAGCCCACTATACAGGGTCTCATTCAGAGCCCACTATACAGGGAACAGGGTCTCATTCAGAGCCCTCTATACAGGGAACAGGGTCTCATTCAGAGCCCTCTATACAGGGAACAGGGTCTCATTCAGAGCCCTCTATACAGGGAACAGGGTCTCATTCAGAGCCCTCTATACAGGGAACAGGGTCTCATTCAGAGCCCTCTATACAGGGAACAGGGTCTCATTCAGAGCCCACTATACAGGGAACAGGGTCTCATTCAGAGCCCTCTATACAGGGAACAGGGTCTCATTCAGAGCCCTCTATACAGGGTCTCATTCAGAGCCCACTATACAGGGTCTCATTCAGAGCCCTCTATACAGGGTCTCATTCAGAGCCCTCTATACAGGGAACAGGGTCTCATTCAGAGCCCTCTATACAGGGAACAGTGTCTCATTCAGAGCCCTCTATACAGGGTCTCATTCAGAGCCCACTATACAGGGTCTCATTCAGAGCCCTCTATACAGGGAACTGGGTCTCATTCAGAGCCCACTATACAGGGAACAGGGTCTCATTCAGAGCCCTCTATACAGGGAACAGGGTCTCATTCAGAGCCCTCTATACAGGGTCTCATTCAGAGCCCACTATACAGGGTCTCATTCAGAGCCCACTATACAGGGAACAGGGTCTCATTCAGAGCCCACTATACAGGGAACAGGGTCTCATTCAGAGCCCTCTATACAGGGAACAGGGTCTCATTCAGAGCCCTCTATACAGGGAACAGGGTCTCATTCAGAGCCCACTATACAGGGTCTCATTCAGAGCCCACTATACAGGGAACATGGTCTCATTCAGAGCCCTCTATACAGGGAACAGGGTCTCATTCAGAGCCCTCTATACAGGGAACAGGGTCTCATTCAGAGCCCTCTATACAGGGAACAGGGTCTCATTCAGAGCCCTCTATACAGGGAACAGGGTCTCATTCAGAGCCCTCTATACAGGGAACAGGGTCTCATTCAGAGCCCACTATACAGGGAACAGGGTCTCATTCAGAGCCCTCTATACAGGGAACAGGGTCTCATTCAGAGCCCTCTATACAGGGAACAGGGTCTCATTCAGAGCCCACTATACAGGGTCTCATTCAGAGCCCTCTATACAGGGAACAGGGTCTCATTCAGAGCCCACTATACAGGGAACAGGGTCTCATTCAGAGCCCTCTATACAGGGAACAGGGTCTCATTCAGAGCCCACTATACAGGGTCTCATTTAGAGCCCTCTATACAGGGAACAGGGTCTCATTCAGAGCCCACTATACAGGGAACAGGGTCTCATTCAGAGCCCACTATACAGGGAACAGGGTCTCATTCAGAGCCCACTATACAGGGTCTCATTCAGAGCCCACTATACAGGGTCTCATTCAGAGCCCTCTATACAGGGAACAGGGTCTCATTCAGAGCCCACTATACAGGGTCTCATTCAGAGCCCACTATACAGGGAACAGGGTCTCATTCAGAGCCCACTATACAGGGAACAGGGTCTCATTCAGAGCCCTCTATACAGGGAACAGGGTCTCATTCAGAGCCCTCTATACAGGGAACAGGGTCTCATTCAGAGCCCACTATACAGGGTCTCATTCAGAGCCCACTATACAGGGAACAGGGTCTCATTCAGAGCCCACTATACAGGGAACAGGGTCTCATTCAGAGCCCACTATACAGGGAACAGGGTCTCATTCAGAGCCCACTATACAGGGAACAGGGTCTCATTCAGAGCCCACTATACAGGGTCTCATTCAGAGCCCACTATACAGGGAACAGGGTCTCATTCAGAGCCCACTATACAGTCTCTCATGAGGGGAGAGGACACAGCCTCCATTAGTCTATCAGGAGGGGAGAGGACACAGCCTCCATTAGTCCAATAGCATGTTACTATAGTAGTAGGAGAATGGGGGTTAGATTATTCATGACTTTAGCACTATAGTGGTAGTAGAGTTGGGGGTAGATTATTCATGAGTGTAATAGCATGTTACTATAGTGTAGGAGAATGGGGGTTAGATTATTCATGAGTTGAATACTATAGTGGTAGGAGAACTAGGGTTAGATTATTCATGAGTTGAATACTATAGTGGTAGTAGAGTTAGGGTCTGTGTGTCCCCCTGGGGTTTGACTGGGACAGCTGCGCCTCCCGGACCTGTTTCCCTATACCCCAGCTGAGTGCCGTTGCCAGGCACAAGGTGGGAAGGATGGCCTTGGGCTCCGGGGTAATAGCCATGGGGCTATAATGGCGAGACAGTTTTTGTGATCCCCGGACAATATGAGAGGGAGAAGTTGAACCATGTGGGAGTCCCCAATGTAGGTGTCCATAGCCTTGGTCTCCAGTCCCGACAGAGAGTACAGACATCCTCAGAGTGGTGCTAGGGAGAAGGTCAATCTTGTAGTCATATGGTCGGTGAGTTCTCCGCTTGGGCCACCAGAGTACTCGCTCCTACCAGTGAGTCTGGTCTTTTTAAAGGACAAGAGGACACAATACAGACAACTCTTCGTGTTGATCCTGTACTGCCGTTCCGCTGACGACAGCCCAGCTCTACCTAGTTGCATCGGCTCGGGAAGCGGTGACTCAGCCGTCTTCAGCGACTCTCTGGGAAGGTCGGGAAGCCTTGGGTTCACTCAGCAACGGGATCGTCGGGGACCTCCGGGATGACTAGGAGGTAAGGTAGAATCCCTGGAAGTGAAGGTGAAGTCGAATTTCCTCTCGCTCCGTCGTTCCCATAGTTGCCCATCGATTCGGATGGTGAAATCGATGAGGGAATTGAGATACGTAGGTAATTCCCGAGCTGCAAGCTAACCCTTGACCTCCTCCGAGACGCCGTGTTGGAACATATCGAACAGTGCTTCCTGGTTCTCCGCTGCCGACGTGTGGAAACCCACCGCATATTCTGGCACACACTTCAGGAGTCCTGCCGAAGCTGGGTTCGCTGCCGGGCAGCTTCTCTCCCAGAGAATGAAGCTGGGTTCGCTGCCGGGCAGCTTCTCTCCCAGAGAATGAAGCTGGGTTAGCTGCCGGGCAGCTTCTCTCCCAGAGAATGAAGCTTCTCTCCCAGAGAATGAAGCTGGGTTAGCTGCCGGGCAGCTTCTCTCCCAGAGAATGAAGCTGGGTTCGCTGCCGGGCAGCTTCTCTCCCAGAGAATGAAGCTGGGTTAGCTGCCGGGCAGCTTCTCTCCCAGAGAATGAAGCTGGGTTAGCTGCCGGGCAGCTTCTCTCCCAGAGAATGAAGCTGGGTTCGCTGCCGGGCAGCTTCTCTCCCAGAGAATGGAGCTGGGTTAGCTGCCGGGCAGCTTCTCTCCCAGAGAATGAAGCTGGGTTCGCTGCCGGGCAGCTTCTCTCCCAGAGAATGAAGCTGGGTTAGCTGCCGGGCAGCTTCTCTCCCAGAGAATGAAGCTGGGTTAGCTGCCAGGCAGCTTCTCTCCCAGAGAATGAAGCTGGGTTAGCTGCCGGGCAGCTTCTCTCCCAGAGAATGAAGCTGGGTTCGCTGCCGGGCAGCTTCTCTCCCAGAGAATGAAGCTGGGTTAGCTGCCGGGCAGCTTCTCTCCCAGAGAATGAAGCTGGGTTCGCTGCCGGGCAGCTTCTCTCCCAGAGAATGAAGCTGGGTTAGCTGCCGGGCAGCTTCTCTCCCAGAGAATGAAGCTGGGTTAGCTGCCGGGCAGCTTCTCTCCCAGAGAATGAAGCTGGGTTCGCTGCCGGGCAGCTTCTCTCCCAGAGAATGGAGCTGGGTTAGCTGCCGGGCAGCTTCTCTCCCAGAGAATGAAGCTGGGTTCGCTGCCGGGCAGCTTCTCTCCCAGAGAATGAAGCTGGGTTAGCTGCCGGGCAGCTTCTCTCCCAGAGAATGAAGCTGGGTTAGCTGCCGGGCAGCTTCTCTCCCAGAGAATGAAGCTGGGTTAGCTGCCGGGCAGCTTCTCTCCCAGAGAATGAAGCTGGGTTCGCTGCCGGGCAGCTTCTCTCCCAGAGAATGAAGCTGGGTTAGCTGCCGGGCAGCTTCTCTCCCAGAGAAT